>NW_006921642.1:9164300-9221996 GCF_000298275.1 Orycteropus afer afer
TACATTCTCATCTTTCATCATTTCAGGGAAGTTCTCCTCCAGCAAATCTTGGACAATTTTCTCAGTGGTTTTGTTTTTCTCTTCCTTTTCTGGATAATTCCAACTTTTTAAGAAATCACCACACTGCTTTTCCCAGTGGTTGTATCATTTTACAGTCCCATCAGCAGCATATGAGGGTGCCAATCATTGTACATCCTCACCAGCATTTTTTATTCTCTGTCATGTTGAACTTTGCTACTAGTGTTGGGGCAAGATGATATCTCATTTTTGTTTTAATTTGCATCTCTCTAATGGCAAATGATCATGAGCATTTCTTCCTACGTTTTTTGGCTGCCTGAATATACTCTTTGGTGAAGTATCTATTCATGTTTTCTGCCCATTTTTCAATTGGATTTTTTGGCTTTTGTTGTTGAGGTGTTGGAGTTTTCTATAAATGCTAAAGATAAGTCTGTTGTCATATATGTTATTGACAATTTTTTTTTTTTTCCTAGTCTGTAGTTTCTCTTTTGACTCTTTTAGATAAGTCTTTGGAAGTACACAGAAATTAAATTTTTGAGAGTTCTGGTAAGATGGTGGAATAGGCCAAAAGACTGCACGGACACTCTTTGACAAAGAAAAGGAGAATAAATTTACACAGATCCAGAAGATAATCCTGGAGTCGTGAGCTTTGAAGGACAAGATATAGAAGTGGACTGAACTCCAATTAGGAGAAGAATTTCCATGAAAACACCAAAAAAGGAGATATGTGGAGCTATAGTCTGTCAGCAATCCTGATGGCACAGACAGCTTGGATATTGCCAAGTGATGTTAAGACCTAAGAATTAACTTAAAAATCAGCCCCGCTAGCCAGGGACTGCATGGAGGACTGTACTGGAGGCTGGTGAATATAAGGGGAAGCATTAAAGAGGAAAGTGAGCTGAGCTGTGGACTTTTGCCTATTCAGGGGGTACAGCCATTTTGAATGTTTACAAGCTCTTTGACCATTTTGGATATTTAAAGCAACAGCATTCTCCCAGATTCCAGGAACGTAAGAATAAGCTCCATTTGCCAGGAGCTGTAAGGACATTCCCAATGCCAACCACTGGAAAGGTGCAATATTCCCCTTGTTACTCTTATACCCTACACCCTCTTGGTGAATGGAGATATGGCCACCCCTCACTCCCACCCACCTTCTGGGCTGACAGGAATTGCATCCCAGTCTGTGTGCTTGGAGGGAGCCTGGGTGCCCTGCCCCACCCTGCCCAGATTTCTTTTTCTTTCTCCTTTTGTATTTAGCTTGTTTGTTTTCATCTGCTTTTAAACTGTTATTATTACTATTGTCCTTTTAATATTTGTTCTTTATTCTTCCCTTTCCAGCTTCTAGTTTTCAGCTTTTTCTTTCTTCCCTGTTCCTGGTTCATAGATTTTCTTTCTTGTGGTTAACCCTGTTCCTTGTTTTTCTTTTTGATTTTTTTCCCATTTTTTTTCTTCATTATTCTCCTACTCTACCTTTTTTCTCTTATTGCAGCCTCCCATATATTGCTGATTTGTCTGTTTTTTTGTTCCTCTTTTCTTTTTTTTTTGGTTATTTTTCCTGTGTGATTACATGGTGTGTTTTTTGTCCACTTGCTTTTACTTTTTTGATGGTTATTCAATTGTTATTTTTGTCTAACTGAGTAGGAGACAGCAACAGTGCCCATACAACACAACTACACTCACACCTCTTGCAGCTTCACTTACTGAGTGAGAGCCACCACTTCCTTCTCCACCAACTGACTAACAACAAACAACCACCAAGAAGAGCCCGACTCACTCTTAGGTATTCTTCACAGACAGTTAACAGAGATTTAAATTCAATGTCACAATGTCTTGGAGACAACAGACCATCATAGCCCACACAAAGAAGCAAGATAAAGTGATAGAAACAAGGGAACAGGATACAGACCAAGAACACATCCCTGAGGAAGAAGCAGAATTAGAACTCTCAGATATATAATTGAAAAGAATTATATTTAGATATCTTCAAAAGATTGAGAAACAGATCAAGGAAAACACTGACAAAATTAAGGAAAACACAGACAAAACCCTAGAACAATTTCAGAAGAAAATACAAGAACAGAATGACAAAACAAATTAAAAATTAGAAATAATGCAAAATCTACAGATAGAAATCCAGAAGATTAATACTAAATCTTCAGAAATAGATAACATGTTGAAAGGGCAAAGGAGTAGAATCGAATCAATGGAAGACAGAATTAATGAGAGTGCAGACAAATACCTGAATACTTCTTTGGAAAGGGAACAATCAGAAAAAAGATCAAAACAAAATGAAGAAAGCCTAAGGTTTATGCGGTATACCCTCAAAAGGAATAGCATACATGTACTTGGAATTCCAGAACAGGAAGAGAAAAAGAAAACCATGGAGAAAATTGTCCAAGATTTGTTGGAAGAGAACTTCCCTGATACGACGAAAGTTGAGAATATATCCATTCAGGAAGTCTAATGAAAACCTACTATACAGCCACAGTAGTCAAAACTGCCTGGTATTGGTATAATGACAGACATATAGACCAATGGCATATAATTGAGAACACAGAAATAGATCCATCAACCTGGGGTCAGCTGATATTTGACAAAGGGATGAAATCCATTTAATGGGGAAGACAATATTTCTTTAATAAATGGTGCTGGCAAAACTGGATATCCATTTGCAGAGAAATGAAACAAGATATATACCTCACACCATACACAAAAACTAACTTCAGATGGATCAAAGACTTAACTGTAAAACCTAAAACTATACAGTTCCTCAAGGAAAAACTAGGGGCAAATTTAGGGGCCCTAATATATAGCATAAGTAAACTATCAAGCATAACCCAAAATGAACAAACAACAGAAGAGAAGCTAAATGAATGGGACCTTGTAAAAATTAAAGTTTATGTGCTTCCAAAGACTTCTGCAAAAGAGTCAGAGAAACTACAGATTGGGAAAAAATATTTGGCAATGACATATCTGACAAGGGACTTATCTCTAGAATTTATAGAAAACTCCAACACCTCAACAACAAAAAGACAAATAATCCAATTAAAAATGGGCGGAAGACATAAACAGATGCTTTATCAAAGAGGATATTCAGGTGACCAACAAACATATGAAGAAATGCTCATGATCATTAGCATTGTTGTTCTTGCTATTTGCCTTCGAATTGGACCCGACTTATAGCTACCCCTCTTTGGGTTTCCAAGGCAGTATCACTACGGAAGTAGATTGCCCAACCTTTTTTTTTTTTCACGTGCCGTTGAGTCGGCCCCGACTCATAGCGACCCCTCCTTGGGTTTCCGAGGCAGTATTACTACAGAAGTAGGATTGCCCAACCTTCCTTCCAATTGCCCAAATTTAGAGAGATACAAATCAAAACAATGAGATACCATCTTGCCCCAACACTGGTAGCAAAGTTCAACAAGACAGAAAATTACAAATGCTGGAGAGGATGCAAAGAGTTTGGGACTCTCATACACTGCTGGTGGGACTATAAAATGATGCAACCACTGTGGAAATGAGTATGGCGATTCCTTAAAAACTTAGAATGAGAAATACCATTTGACCCAGCCGTTCCATAACTAGGTGTATAACCTAAAGAAGTGAGAACCAGGACAAGAAGAGATTTATGCACTCCCGTGTTCATTACAGCATTATTTACAATAGCCAAAGGATGGAAAAAACCTAGATATCCATCAACTGAAGAATGGATACCCAAACTATGGCACATGCACACAATGGAAAATTATGCAACCCTCAAGAATAACGTGAAATCTGCAAAACACTGCATGATGTGGATGAACTTGGAGGACATTATGCTAAGTGAAATAAGTCACAGAAGACAAATATTGTATTAGTCTGTTATTGTAAAAAGGAAAGGTTTATATATGGAAGGAAATTTTCTTTGTTGGTTACCATGTTTGGGAGGGTAGGGTAGGGAACACTGTTAGATAGGTAGAGACAAGTATTGATTTGAGTGAAGAGAAGGGCAATGTTTCAAATGTGAATGATCAACATGGTGGCATTGGGCACGAGGAAGCCATAGAGAGCTATGTGGGAAGTACAGACAATAAAAATGAACCCTTCTGCATATACAGTACTGTGTTGTCAGTGAAGGCAGACAGGTATATGAGTGGATAGATGGGTGGACAGGCTGGACTATTAGGTATGTTTATTCAAGGAGGAATGTTTACAATACCATTTATAGGGTTGGCAGACAATGTTTCTACAAATGTATTTGTATGTTTTGTAAGAATTCCCAGGTGTATAGTAGAGCTGACAAGGGATAAGTTTGTAGTCACTTCTTTGCCACAGCCAGCTACCCAGAGGGAGTGAGTAGTTGAACTTGTGGGCTCTGGACCATAGTCACAGAGGACATCAATCTCAATTGGCATAATGCACTACACAAAACATTGTTCTACTTCCTACTACGGCGAGTTGTGACTGGGATCTTAAAAGCTTTCAAGCAGCCATCTAATTGCAACAATGAGTCTCTCTTCAACCAAGGCAAAGAAGAATGAAGACAACCAAAGATTCACAGAAACAATTAGTCCAAGCCACTGGAATACCATGCAAACCTCAGCCCATATGACCATTAGACCAGAAGAACTAGATGGTGCCTGGCTACCACTTTCAACCACTCCATGGGGGATCTATCCTGGATAGAGTGGGAGAACAATGTGGAACAAAACTTAAAATCATTTTGGGGAAAAAAAAAAAAACCAGGTTTGCTGGTCTGGTACAGCCTGGTGGAACCACTGAAACTATGGCCACTAGTTGCCTTTCAGGTCTGAAATTGAACCCAGTCCTGTGGCTTTCAGCCAAACAAAAGACACTCATAGGAGGTGAACATTTACACTAGCTAGATACACTCCTTGGAGAGAACAATCATGGGAGAATTGAAGGGCTTTGTATGCACAGGGACATAGCTGAGGAAGCAGGAGTGCATGGAGGGAAGGAGACAGGGAAGCAGGAACTATAGGGAAGAAGTGGGAGGGAAGCTGTTGTATTGTGGTAAATTGTAATCAATATCATGAGACAATGTGTATGTGAACTGCTGTATGGAAAGTGAATTTGCTCTGTAAACGTTCACCCAAATCACAATTTAAAAAAATCATAATTTTTAGAAAGTCCTATTTATCTAGTTTCTCTTCTGCTGTTTATGCATTTTGGGTTATGCTTAATAGTCAATTTATGCCATATATTAGGACCCGTAAATTTGCCCCTAGTTTTTCCTTGAGGAACTGTATAATTATACAGTTAGGTTTCACATTTGAATCTTTGATCCATTTGTAGTTAGTTTTTGTGTACGGTGTGAGGTACAGATCTTGTTTCATTTTTCTGTAAATGGATATCCAGTTCTGCCAATGTCATTTGTTAAACAGACAATCTCTTCCCCATTGGATGGATTTCAGCACTTTGTCAAAGATCAGCTGACCATAGGTCGATGGATTTATTTCTCAGTTCTCAATTCTATTCCATTGGTCTGTGTGTCTGTAATTGTACCAATACCAGGCAGTTTCAACTACTGTGGCTGTATAGTAGGTTTTAAGATCCAGGAGTGTGATACCTCCTTCTTTGTTGTTCTTCTTCAATAATGCTTTGCTTATCTGAGGTCTCTTTCCTTTCCATATAAAGTTAGTGATTGGTTTTCCCATATCCTTAAAGAAAGTTGATAGGATCTGGATTGGGATTGGATTGAATGCATAGATTGCTTTGGGTCATACTGACATTTTTGCAATGTTCAACCTTCCTGTCCAGGAGCATGGTATGTTCTTCCATTTATGTAGATTTCTTATGGTTTCTTGAAGTAGTCATAATTTTAGAGTTTTCTTTGTACAGGACTTTTATGTTCCTGGTAAGATTTATTCCCAAGTATTTTATTTTGGGGGTAGCTATTGTAAATATTATTGATTTCCTTATTTCTTTTTCAGCATTCTCTTTGCTGGTGTAGGGGAATTCAACTGACTTTTGGATGTTGATCTTGTAGCCTACCAGGATGCTAAATCTATCAATTCATTCCAGTAGATTTTTGACTGAGTATCTTGAGTTTTCCAGGTATAGGATCACATCATCAGCAAATAGGGTAGTTTGATTTCTTCCTTATGAACTTGGATGATTTTAATTTCCCTTTCTTGCCTTGTTGCCCTGGCTAGGACTTGCAGTTCAATGTTGAATAGAAGTGGTGTTAGAGGACATCTTTTCTGGTTCCTGTTTGCAAGGGGAATGGTTTCAGTCTCTCTCCATTGAGAATAATGTTGGCTGTTGGTTTTGCATAGATGCCCTTTATTATTTTGAGGAATGTCCCTTCTATTCCTATTTTGCTGAGAGTTTTTATTAGGAATGGGTGTTGAATTTTATCAAATGCCTTGTCTTTATGGATTGATATGATCATATGGTTCTTTTCTTTTGTTTTATTTATGTGGTAGATGACATTGATTGTTCTTCTAATGTTGAGCCAGCCTTGCATATCTGATATGAACCCCACTTAGTCATAATGGATTATTTTCTTTATTGTGTTGTTGGAGTCTGTTGGCTATGATTTTGTTGATTTTTGCATCTGTAATCAATCACCACATATGCATGTGAGAGCTGGACAATGAATACCAAAGAAGAATTGATTCTTTCATGTGTGGTGTTAGAGAAGAATGCTAAGAGTATCAAGGACTGCTAAAAGGACTAACAAATCTGTCCTGGAGGAAATGCAGCCAGAACGCTCCTTGGAAGCGAGAATGGCCATATTTCCTTTCACCTACTTTGGTCATGTTGTCTGAAAGGACCACTACCTGGAGAATGATACCATGTTTGGTAAAGTGGAGGGTCATCAAAGAAGAGGAAGGCCCTCAATGAGATGGATAGACACAGTAGCTGGAACGATGGCATCAGGTATGGCAAGGATCATGAGGCTGGCACAGCACCAGGCAGTGTTTCATTTTTCTGTACATAGGGTCACTATGAGTCAGAGATGACTCGACGGCATCTAACAATAACAATATATTCATGAGGGCTATTGGTCTGTAGTTTTCCTTTTTATTGACGTCTTTGCCTGGTTTTGGTATCAAGGTTACGCTTGCTTCATAAATGAATTAGGAAGGATTCCATCCTTTTCTATGTTTTGGATAGTTTGAATTGGATTGGTGTCAGTTCTCTGAATGTTTGGTAGAATTCTCCAGTGAAACCATCTTGGTCAGGCCTTTTTTTCACTGGTAATTTTTTTTATGACTTGTTCAATTTCTTCTTGTTATGGATCTGTTCAACTTTTCCCCCTCAGTCTGTATTAGTTTAGTTAAGTAGTGTGTTTCTAAAAATCAGTCCATTTCTTCCAGATTTTCAAATTTGTTGGAGTGCACTTTTTCACAGTATCCTGATATTATCCTTTTTATTTCGATTGGTTCTGTTGTAATGTTGCCAATTTTGTTTCTTATTTGTGTTATTTGTATTCTCTCCCTCTTTTCCTTTGTTAAATTTGCCAGTGGTGTGTCAATTTTATTAAACTTCTCAAAAAGCCAACTTCTAGTCTTGTTGATTTTTTCTACTGTCTTTCTATTTTCTGATTCATTTATTTCTGCTTGAATCTTTATTATTTCCTTTCTTCTGGTGACTGTAGGCTTTTCCTGGCTATTCTTTTTCTAATTGTTGGAAATGTTGGTTTAAAGTGTTGATTTTGGCTCTTTCTTCTTTTTTGATGTGTGCATTTATTGCTACACATTGGCAAGAAATGATTACTGCTTTTGCTGTGTCCCAAAGATTTTGTTATGTTGTGTTTTCATTCTCACTTGATTCAAGAAATTTTTTATTTCTTCTCTTACATAATCTTTGTCAAGGAGGGTGCTGTTCAGTTTCCATATGTTTGCTCTTTTTCTGTTGATCTTCCTATTGTTGATTTCTAATTTGATATTGTTGTGATCTGAGAAGATGCTTTGCAGTATTTCAATGTTTTTAAATTTATTAAGGCTTGTTTTATGGCCTAATATATGGTCTATCCTGGAGAATGTTCCATGTGCACCGGAAAAGAATGTATATTGTGCTTCTGTTGGGTGAAGTGCTCTGTAGATGCCTGTAAAGTCAAGTTGGTGGATTGTATTGTTTAGTTCTTCTGCATCTTTGTTGTGTTTCTTTCTATTTCTTCTATCGTACATTGAAAGTGGTGTATTAAAGTCTCCTACAATGACTGTGGAGTCATCTATTTGCTTTTACAATTCTGTTAAAGTCTGATTTATATATTTAGGGCTCTTTCTTTGTGTCTACAGATATTTATTAGGTTATATCTTCTTGTTCAATTGATCCTTTAACCATTATACAATGTCCTTCCTTAACTCATATGGTGATATTTGTCTTAAAATCAATTTTATCAGAAATTAATATTGCCACTCTTGTTCTTTTTTGGTTGCCAATTTGCTTGATGTATCTTTTTCCAACCTTTGATTGTTAGTCTGTTTTTGTCTTTGTCTCCAAGGTGTGTCTCTTGTAGACAGCATATTGATGGTTTATGTTTTCTTATCAAGTCTACAACTCTCTGTCTCTTGAGTGGTGCATTTAATCCATTAACATTCAGTGTAATTATCAACAAGTATGAATTGGTTGCTGTCATTTTGTTATGTGTTTTTTCATGGTGTTGCTGGTTTCTTTGTGCCATATAATTTTCTGTGCTGAGTTCATTATATTTATGAATTGTTATCATTTCCTTTGTTGTTATTTTTTTTAGTATTTGCTAAATATTTGTGCTTGTCCTCTTTTTTATTGTGATGTAAAGGTTTATCTTTTTGCTTTAAAGTTACCCTGTGATTTATAATTTTCTCCCTGAGTTTAGAAAAGTACATTCTATCTTGCAACTTTCTTGATTTGCTCACCATTTAGAGGTTCTGAAACTACACTGTTTTTTCCCTCTTTTTGGTTTGTAGTTGTCTTCACTTCTGAATTGATGTCTCTTGTTCCCTGTTTACAATCTTGTAAACTTATTTTAGATTGGATACTTCCATAGTTGTATTGGTTTCTGGGTTATGTCATGTTGTATGTTAATGGTTGGTTGTTGTTTGCTCTTATTGGTTCTCTGTTCAAAGGACTCCCTTTAGTATCTCTTGTAAGGTTGGTTTGATTTTAACTAATTCCCTTTATTTCTGCTTATCTCAATATCTCCTTATTTCATCATTATATTTGAGGGACAACGTTTCTGAGTATATAATTCTTGGTTGGAAATTTTTCTCATTCTGGGTTTTATATATACTATCCTATTGCCTTCTCACTTGCATTGTTTCTGCTGAGAAATCAGAGCTTATTCTTATTGGTTGTCCCTTATAGATAACTTTTCATTTTTCCTGTGCTGCTTTCAGGATTCTTTGTCTTTCATTTTGATGAATTTGGTGATGTTATGCCTTGGTGATTCTCTTTTGGGGTCTTTCCTATTTAGCATTCATTGAACTTCCTGAATAGATATATTTTCATCTTACATCATATCAGGGAAGTTCTCTTCCAACAAATCATGGACAATTTTCTCAATGGTTTTCTTTTTCTCTTCCTATTTTGTATTTCCAATGACACGTAGGTTATTCCTTTTAATGGTTCTCCACTTGAATCTTAGGATTTCTTCATTTTGTTTTGATCTTTTCTCAGATTGATACCTGTCCAAAGATGTATTCAGGTATTTGTCTTCAATCATATTACTTCTGTCTTTCATTGATTAGATTCTATTCCTTCGTCCTTTCAATGTGCTCTCTCTTTCGAAAAATTTAGTATTAATTTTCCTGATTTCTATCTGTAGATTTTGTATCACGTCTAATTTTTCACTTATTTTGTCATTTTGTTCTTGTATTTTCTTCCAAATTATTCTAGGGTTTTATCTGTGTTTTCCTTAATTTTCTCAGTGTTTTCAGTGATCTGTCTCTCCATCTTTTGAAAATACCTAAGTATAATTCTTTTGAATTCCTTATCAGGGAGTTCCAATGCTGCTTCTTCCTCAGGCATATGTTCTGAGTCTGTATCCTGATCCCTTGTTTCTATCACTTTTTCTTGTTTCTTTGTGAAGACTGTGATGGTCTGTTTTCTCCAAGACAACATTGTGACATTGTTGTTTTAGATATCTGTTAACTATTTGTGAAGAGCAGTTAAGCATGATTCAGGTTCTTCTTGGGTGTCATTTATCATTGGTCAGTTGGTGGAGAAGGAAGTAGTGTCTCTAATCCAGTAATTGGAGCTGCAGGAGGTGTGGGTGTGGTTGAATTCTATGGGCACTGTTGTTGTCTCCCACTCAGTTAGAAAAAAACAACAATTGAAAAACCATCAAAAAAGTAAAGACAAGTGGACAAAAAACACACTGCATAAACACACAGGAACAATCACTGGAGGTGAGGGGAAACACAAGATCTGGGGAGGAGGCAATAAGAGCAAAGAGATAGAGTAGGAGAATAATGAAGAAAAAATGGAAAAAAATTCAAAAAGAAAAAGAAAGAATGGTGATAATCACGAGAAAGGAAAGAATGGGAACAAGGAACAGGGAATTGAGAAAAACCCCTGAAAACTAGAACCTGGGAAGGGAGGAATAAAGAATAATAATAAAAAGGACAAATAATAATAATAATAATAATAATAGTAATAATAATTTTAAAATAGACAAAAACGAACAAACTAAAAAGGAAAAAAAAATCTGTGCAGGATAGGATAGGGTACCCAGGCTCCACAAGAGCACACAGACTCGGATGGAATTGCTGACACTCCAGAAGTTGAGTGGGAGTGAGGAATGGCTGCACCTCCATTTACCAAGAGGTTGTTGCTGTTATGTGCCATCAAGTTGTCTCCAACTCATAACAACCCTATGTACAGCAGAAGGAAACACTGCCCAGTCCTGTGCCAGTGCCATGATTCCATCTATATCTGAGCCTATCATTGTAGCCACTATGTCAATCCATATTGTTGAGGGTCTTTCCCTGTTTCATTGATCTTCCACTTTACCAAGTATGATATCCTTCTCCAGGGAATGGTCTCTTTTTACAACATGGCAAAAGTAGATGAGAAGAAGTTTGATCTTTCTTACTTCCAAGGAGCATTGCACCTACACTTCTTCCAGGACACATTAGTTAGTTCTTTTAGCAGTCCATGATACTTTCAGCATTCTTTGCCAACACCACAACTCAAAAGCATTGACTCTTCTTTGTTCTTCCTTATTCATTGTCCAGCTCTCACATGCATATGAGGTGTTTGAAAATACCGTGTCTTGTGTCAAGTGCACCTTAGTCCTCAAGGAGACATCTTTCTTCTTCAGCAGTTGCAGCTGATTTACCCAATGCTATACATTGTCTGTATCTTGACTGCTGCTTTCATTGGCATTAATTGTAAAACCAAGTAATATGAAGCCTTTGACAACTTCAATCTTTTCTCCATTTATTGTGATGCTGCAAGCAAAGAGGGTGTGTGGTATAAGAGTAAGAAGGGGAATATCACAGTCATTCATGCCATGAATGTCCTTGTGGTCCCCAGCAAGTGGAGCCTATTCTTAGGTCCCTGGAATCTGAGAGAACACTGTTGTTTTAAATATCCAAAATGGTTGAACCGCTTATAAATGTTCAAAATGGCTGTGCCCTCTGGGCAGCCAAAAGTCCACAGCTCAGCCCGTCTCCTTCTTCCCTGCTTCACCTTCTATTCACCAGCCACCAGTGCTGTCTTGTGTGCAGCCCATGGCTAGCAGAGCCAATATTTTGGTTAATTCTTAGGTCCTAATATCATTTGGCAATATCAAGCTGTCCATGCCATCAGGATCACTGATAGACCCCAGCACAATATGTCTCCTTTTTTGGTGTTTTCATGCAGGTTCTTCTACTATTTGGAGTTTAGTCCACTTCTGTATCCTTTCTTTCAAAGATCAGGGCTCCTGAGTGATTATCTTCTGTATCTGTGTTAACTGGTTCCCCTTTTCTTTGTTGAAGAGCATCTGTTTAGTTTGTCTGCCTATTCTGCCACTTACTGGAACTCCCTTCAGCACTCTTCTTTATTAACTCTTGACTTTTATCATTTAAAAAAATGAATGGAAGTCTTTTTCAAGTCAAAAAAGTAGCTAACAGTACTTATTTGACCTAAATCACAAAGTAAATGACTAAATGAGATATGTGGTATAATGAGTTCAGTTTTCATGAAAGCAAAGCAAATTACAACTGAAGATATCACAATATGTAACACTAGGATGACCTTAATTCCCCAAGAAATATTCAAAGTGTATTATTTTTCCCTAGCCCTATTCAAAACTTTCTGTTTATATAATTTGTCTTCATATCTCTGACTTTTTCTTTTCTTGTGTCCTTGCTCCCCAGAATGTTTTCACTATGGTCATTTCATTCCTTTATTTATTTCCATTTTTTTTTTAAAAATATATATTATGATTCAGGTACAATTTTATAAATAAGATTTCTTTTACACTGAACACTTCATACACATTTTGTTTCATGAAAGTAATTATAATCCCCACAGTGTAACACCTCTCCTCCCTAAGCTTACCCCTTCTTTTTACCCTTCTTACCTATGTGTCATTCTTACCTACCGTTTCATTCCTAGTGCTAGTGACATAGATCCTAAGGCATTTGACTGCTAACCAGAGGCTGGTGGTTTAAACCCAAAAGCTATGCCTAGGAAGGAAGGTTGAGAGATCTGTTTCCATAGTGATACTGCCTCAGAAACCCAAGGAGGGGTCACTATGAGTTGTAATTGATTCGATGGCAATGAGTCTGGTCTGGTCAATCAAGAAATTGTTCTGGAATCCTTGGATGGTGCAAATGATTAATTTTTTGACTACTAGCCTAAAGGTTTGGGTTCAAACCCACCTAGAAGTGCTTTGCAAGACAGGCCTGGCCATCTGTTTTGAAAGTCACAGACTTGAACACCTTATGGAGCAGTTTTACTCAGGGGCATAGTCTCAGGGGTTCACTGGTCTCTTTCTAACCAGCAACCTTGGTGTTATTTATTTTTTGAATATAAAAATTTGAATATTCAAATTTTTTGAACTTCACTCCACATTTTTCTCCTACATTATTCATGATCTCCAAAGTTGTTCACTTTCTGAGTAGTTGGCATTGATAGCCAACCATCTTAGATGGCCTTTTGTAAGTTTTTAAGACCCTGGTTTCAAATCACCAAAGTGGAATGTAGAACAATATTTTTGTGTACTATGTTGTGCCAATATAGTGAATTTGAATTGACCAATAGCAAATAACAGCAACAATAAGATACCTCTTCCAAATAAGTGCTAAATTTTTAGAGGACCATTGTGTACTTTTACCCAGAGTAGATAACATGGCAAAGGAAGTACAGAAAATTATCCAACAATGATTCTGGTTCAGTGGTATTGTTGGATCTCATTTTCCTTATTTTCTACTAAATTTGTACTTGCATTAGGCCTATTGGAACTGTAAATGGTGTGTAAAATTCTTTCTTCCCATTCTAAGACAATTCAAAATTTTTATGCCTTCTAGTCATTCATGTTTGAAATTATCTTTTGAGAGGAATTGGGTGTTACCCAGTTTAATAGAAGGACTCTTTCAGAATATGGATCAAATTCTCTCCACAATACTACAACCATGACTCCATACAATGTTGCACGCACCAGTTCCTCAAAACTTACTAAAGGTGCTTGCATCAAGAGTTGGATTATATCTTTAGGAATGAACTAAACAATAGTTAGGGTTTGAGTAAAACCGTTTCATATGAAGCCAAACTACATTTGTTTGAGAATGTTAGTTAGTAAAATGGTCAAAGTAAGTTGATGCTAAATTGTAAGCCTTAAGATAGAAGAGAAGGTGTGGCCCCAGCTCACAGTGCAGGCACTAAAAATTGTGTCTTTTAAATAAATATTTTTAAAAGAATAAAGGAGAGTAGTATACCTACAGGATCTGTTGCTACATTCAAAATTGATCCTGTTGATTTTCCTGGATTGATAGACACATATTTGCTGCTTCACCCTTTTTCTACCTGGTTTCTTCAAATTGTACTTCTTTCAGAAAGTTTCACCTGCCTAGTAAGTCATGGATCTTCAATTAAGACTGCGTAAGTAACTCTTCCCTTAGATTAGGACCAGCAGACAGGCTCTACACTTTATTCAGGATAGTACATTTCTTTGAGAAAATAAGATCAGGAAACTGATAATTTGTCTTAAGTGTAAGAGTCTGTGGCAGAACTTAATTTAAAACACTTCTTGAGTCTTGATTCTCAGGATAAATACTGGAGTCAGTGCCCTGGTCCAAGTTATCTTGCTAGTTATTGCTGAAGTAATCCCTGAGGAAACCAAGATCCAGACTCTATGGAGTGGTGTGAAGGATGATGTCAACACCTTGAGTTAAACTTTGAATATATATGTGATTGGTTCACCATAGAGAAAGTTTTGTTGAAACTTACATGTAACACTACATTTTCTTAAACATATAGGTGAAAATAAACAGTCAAAAATCACTCCCTCCTGAGACTAATGACATTTCAGGATATGTGTATTCCTCTAGCCCATATTAATTTTATTTTCTCTTTGTGCACATATATAAAGTAGCTGACAATGGATTTATTATCAATATTATTTGTATTAGTGTTTTAGAAAGAAAGTGACACACAGGGGTAAAGATTATTTCTTATCTTGGGGAAAACATTCTTTGTTATAAATGATAGAGAAATAAATTTCAAAATAACTTGAAAGAAATATTTTTATTTTAAAAATAAAATAACATTTATGTGCTAAACCATGTTGTACTTTTTAAGTGTTTTTGTGTACAATGTCTAGGAAGGCATATGATGACAAATGTTTCTTTTGGCTTAAAGGTGCTATCTAAAGAGCTTCAATGCCAAGAATAATTCTCAGAACTGTGAGCATTAGTCACTACATTAAAAAAAAAATCCATATACAGTAAGATTCATTCAAAAGAGACATGAGTTTCATGAGTTATCCAAATCAATTGTTAAAAAGCCAACCTGTTTTTTTTTTTAATCACCTGAAAAATATTTAAAATGAATTTTAAAAATTCACTTTTCTATTTCAATATAACTTTTCTTCTCCACTTATTCTGTGAATGATGTTTAATTACTAGATTTTCTATGACTTTTTGATTGTAAGTTTTTACCTTACATTAGATTCCCTTTTAAAGTTAAGGCTCAAATCTTAAAGTTAAGGCATAAAAAAATAAATGTCAATGAATACTCTTCATTTTCTTAGCCTAGAAGAGGTGTATTGAGGAATGGAGATAGTTTTTCTTTTTGATTCTCTATAGAATAGACATTGTGTTATTAATTGACGAAATACAGCCTTTCTTAGCCAGGTATATGGAGCATCTACAAGAATTTGGAAACCTTGAGCATTTTCAGTATTATATTTGGCTCTATCTCTTTTGTTGTGACCCCCCTCTTTGCAAATTTTTTCCTTAATTTTATTTCTCTATTTAAGTACCTAGAGTATCCATGAACCAAGCATTTTAAAATCTGGAGTCTTTAGGGGGATGCACAGGACTTAAATCTCTATAATTAGCTAGACTGAATATTTCATCAGTGCTTAAGAAGAAATAAAAGAATGGTTATCACCACATAACCTATGGGATGGAACTACAAAAATCCCTCCCTGCACAATGGTCTAGGTACGTTGGTTATTCTGTGGCATGATCCTAGCTCCCCACAGACCTGGAAGTAGGTCTTGGTGAGTTGACTAGGAGAAAATACGCTCTTTAATGTATTCTGATGGGGAAAGTCTTTGTGAAATCATTGGGAATGAAGACTTTGAGAAAGCACACTCACACACATATGTAAAATAAAAGATACAGCAGAGACTCAGAAGTCAGATGAAAGCAAAGTCAGAAAGGAAGTAGATCAGAAACAAATAAAGATATCAATCAATTTCTGGCAAAATAATAGACTGGGCAGTGAATCTACTCTGACTCTCTACAACAAAGACCTAAGAAACCAAATGAAACAGATACAGATGAAAATACTGGAACCCTGAGCATCCAAAGAAATGATAAAGAAGGAGATGAAGAAACTGATTAGAAGAAGAAACTGAATGCAAACAATGAACAAAGAGATCAAAAGAATGCTGAATTGTCAGCTAGCCTGACACAACATGGCCATTTTGAAATTTTGCAAGTAGTGTTCCAATCAGAGCAGGAACCTTATTATTGGCTCTGCTTGTTTAGTACTACACTAGCACCCACAATGGTGGGTGGTGACTAGAAAGATGTGATCTTCTCCTTATTCTTTTCACTCTACTGGTGACCAGAAGGGTATCATATCCAACCTGCACCAGCTATCCAACCTGCACCAACACAGCATCCAGTGACATCCATTCTGGCCTTACCCTGCCTGAGATCAGAGGTTTGCCGTTGTGGGTTGGGTGCTGTGTGAATGCCACCATCAGATTTGGAGGCACATGTTGTCTGCCTTTTGGATCAGCAGAAACAGTCATGCTGGACCAGACCTCTTGTCACCAGATATATTGTAGGCCAGCAGAAATGCCTCCCAGGATCTGATGCCTTATCCATAGCAGGTCCCTAGGCCAACAGAAATGACACAGCAACATTTGGAGTCACATGCTCTCTGCTTCTGTGGACCAGAAGAATATGCCATCCCAGACTGCTCAACCTGCTCTACGTTTTCTCCTATACTGGCAGAAACAATATGTTGGACTGGGTGTTCTACCCCTAGACATGTCCTAACCTGGCAGAGGCACAGTCCTGGACAGGAACCCTGTTATTTTGTAGGCTGACAAATACCTTCCCAGACCAGGCATCTTGCACCCAGTTGTCTCTTAAGCCAGAAGAAATAGTCATGGACTGAGCACCCTACCTCCATGGCCTCCATGGCAAGAAGACTGCACTGACCTGGACTGAATGTTCTGCCACTCAGTGCATCCTTGACTAGCAGGAGCACCAACCAGGTGCCCATTCACACAGTTTTTACTTTTCTTTTTTTCTCTTATGCTTTTTTGTTTGTCGTATTTATTTATTTATTTTCCTTTTTTTCATTCAATTTTTCTTTTTTAACCTCTTTTTCTTTTCTTTTCTCCACTCCCTAGTTTTCAATTTTGATTTTTTCTTTTTATTTCTGGTTTTTCTTCTATTTTCCTATTTTTGTTTTGTCTTTGCTTTCTGTTTTCTTTTCATTTTATTTTTTGCTTGATTGTTTTTATTTTTCTTCTTTAAATTATTTTTTGGTCTGAGCCAGTGGAAGACAACAACTCTATCTACACTACCCAATCACATCCACACCTCCTGAAGCCCCACCTTCTGAGGAAGTGTTGCCACCTGCTCCTGAACCACCTAATTGATGACAGATGGGTCTAACACCCACCCATCCAACTCTCAAGTGCTCTACACAAACAGTGAACAGATAACTGTACATATATTCCCATCCTCTATCACAACTACCAGGAGACAGATGATGAGTACCTATGTTCTGACAAATTACTGAACATCATAGAATTCTCAGCCAGTGTATTTGCATATAGCAAAACAAATGAAGCAAAAAAAAAAAAAAAAAAAAAGGACAAAACACACCAATATACTATCATCAATTAAATACAACAACAGCAACATCACAATGTCTCAGAGACAAGAGACAACCTTAGTTCACACATAGAAACAAGAAAGAGTGTCTCAAACATGTGAACAAAGTACAGAATCAGAAAACCTTCCTGAGGAAAAATGTTATTGAAATTACCTGATAAGGAATTCAAAAGAATTACATTATATTCAATGAATTAAGAGAAAGACCAAGGTAAACACAGTCAAAACTCTAGAAGGATTCAGAAAAACACTACAAAAAATTTTTTTGACAAAATGAATATAAGTGGAAAATTAGAAACTGTACAAAAACAAGATAGAAATATGGAAAATTAATACCAACATTTCAGCACATTTGAAGGATGATGGAGTATAATTGACTCAATGGAAGACAGAATTTTCAGAACTGAAAACAAATCTCTCAATACTAATCTGTTAGAGAAAGAATCAAAAAGAAGCCTAGGAATTATGTGAGACACCATTAAGAGCCATAACTTACATATGATTGGCATTCTAGAACAGACACACAAACAAGACAGAAAATTGTAGAATACTTGTTGGGAGAAAAATTCCCTAATATCATGAATTATGAGAAAATATGCATTAAAGAAGTTCAATGAACCCTAAACAAGATAGACTCCAAAAGAAAATCACCAAGACATATCAAAATCAAAGTTTCCAAAGCCAAAGATAAAGAATCTTGAAAGCAGTTTGAAAAAAACAAAAATTTACCTACAAAAGAGAACCATTGAGACTAAGCACCGATTTATCAGCAGAAACCATGCAGGCAAGAAGGCAATTGATGGCATATATAAAACCCTGAAAGAAAAAAAAAAAAAATTGCTAACCAAGAATTATATATTCTGTGAAATTGTCCTGCAAATATGATGACAAAATTATGACATTTACAGGTATGCAAAAATTAAGGTAATTTTTTTAAAACGGAAATATTAAAAGAAGTTCTTTGGACAGAGAACTAACAACAGACAATAACCTGAGATTAACACATATTGACAGCATCACTCAGATACCAAACCAAATACAGAAGTATCCTAAATAAAATAAATCTACAAGACTGAAAATAGGGAACCAGAGACATCACTTTGTAAACAAGGACAGCTACAAAGCAAAATGGTGGAATAAATGGTGTAGTTACAGAGCATCCAAATGGAAGGGAATTCAAGATAATATCAAGACAGATCAGCCTGTTTTAAACTTGTCATGAAAATAGTAAAATACAGGGTAACATCAAAGAAAATTAAAAACCTTCTCATCAAAGTAAAGAAGAAAATCATAAAGATCTACTAAATGCTAAAAACAAAAGCAATGAAAGAAATGATAAGAAAATCTAAAACAAAATGAACTCAACACAGAAAAGTATATGGAACAAAGAAACTAGCAGCATTCCCCACAAACACACACACACACACACAGAGGAAAATGACAGCAATGAATTACACCAAACATAAATGACTTAAGTGCACCAGTTAAAGGACAGGGAGTAGCAGAATGGATGAGAAAACATGATCCATCAATATACTGTCTATAAGAGACACATCTTAGACACAAAGAAAAATATGTAAAAAATCAAAGAACTGAAAAATATATCAAATAAATGGGGATCAGAAAAAGCAGGAGTAGCAATATTAATTTATGATAAAATAGACTTTAAGACAAAAATTAGCATAAGAGGCAAGGAAGGTCATTACATAATGATTAAAGTGCCAATTTAGTAAGAGGACATAAACATAATACATATCATTGCAACCAACGAAAAAGACCCAAAATAGATAAATCAAACTTAAATGGAATTGGAAAGAGAAATTGATAACTCTACAAGAGTAGTATTTACGTAGTAATTAGGTGCCATTGAGTTGGCACCTAATGTGACCCTACATACAGCAGAATGAAACACTGCTCAGTCCTGTGCCATCCTCACAATTCTTGCTATGCTTGAGTCCATCATTTCAGCCACTGTGTCTCATGGAGGATCTTCCCCTTTTTCACTGACCCTCTGCTATACCAGGCATAATAACCTCCGTGGACTTGTCTCTTCTGACTACATAACCAAAGTAGGTGAGATGGAGTCTGGCCATTTTCACTTCTAAGTAGCATTGTGACTGAACTTCTTCCAGGGCACCCTTGTTCATTCTTCTGACAGTCCATGAGATTTTCAGCATTCTTTCCCAACATCACAATTCAAAGCTCTTCTTCAGTCTTCCTTATCTATTGTCCAGCTTTCAAATGCATTTGAGGCCACTGAAAATACCATGGCTTGGGTTAGGTGCACCTTAGTCTTCAAAGAGACATCTTTGCTCTTCAACAATTTAAAGGGGTCTTTTGCAACAAATTTTCCCAGTACAACATGATGTCTGATTTCTTGACTACTGCTTCCATTGGTGTTGATTACAGATCTAAGTAAAATGAAATCTTTGACAACTTCAATTGTTTCTCCATTTATCCTGATGCTGCTTATTAGTCTAGTTGTGCATATTATGGTTTTCTTTATGTTGAGTCGTAATCTGTACTGAAAACTGTAGTCTTTGATCTGTACTGTTTCAATTCATCTTCACTTTTAGCAAGCAAGGTTGTGTTGTCTTCATATCACAGATTATAAACGAGTTTTTCTCCTGTACTAATTTCATATTCTTCTTCATGCAGTCCAATTACAGTAGTGAATTTGATAAACCAATCTTGATGAAGTACAGAACAAATAGAAAGAAACTCAGAGATGACACAGAAGACCTAAAAAACACCATCAACCAAGATGAGCTCTTAGGCATATATAGAACACTCCATCCAACAGCAGCACAATATACATTCTTTTTCCAGCACACACACAGAATATCCTCCAGAAGAGACTATATGGTAGGCCACAAAACAAGCTTCAATAAATGAAAAAAAAAAAAAAATCAAAATACTACAAAGTATAATTTCAGATGACAATTCAGTAAGATTAGAAATCAACGTGAAGAGGAAGAAAAAAAAAAACAAATAGCTATAAACTGAATAACACCTAGCTTAAAAATTACTGGATAATAGAAGAAATTTTAAAAAAATGAAATTAAAGTATTCCTTGAATCAAATGAGTGCAAAAACATAGCATAATAAAATCTTTGGGATACTGCAAAAGCAGTGCTGAGAGAGCAAATATTAACAATAAATACACACATGAAAAAAAAAAAAAGAAACAAACAAAGAACCGAAATTAACACTTTAACCCAACATTTCCAAAATAAGTAAAAGTACAGGGAAAAAAAAAAAGTCACCAGGAGAAAAGAAATAATAAAGATTAGATCTGAAATAAATGAAATAGAAGACAGAAAACAATATAAAAAAATAAATCTGTAAGTTGATTATTGAAAAAAAAAAATAAAATTGCCAAGCATGGCAAATCTAACAAAAGGAGGAGAAGATCCAAATAACATGAATAGAAATGAAATGGGCAATGCCACAATAGAAGCAACTGAAATGAAAAGGATAGGAACAGAATGCTATGAAGAACTGTACTCCAACAAATTTGTATACCTAGAAGGCATGAACAAATTTCTGGAAACACATTACTTACTTAAACTAACACAGACTGAGGTAGAAAATTTGAGTAGACTCTTGAAAAAAAAAAGAGGAAATTGAACAAATCATAAAAAAGGGCAGAATTTGCTCAGGGACAAAATTAAGAAGATAAGGAAAGAAGGATGAATGGAAACAGTAACCACAAGGAGGAAGTGGGATGAGTGCTGTTATATTGTGGAGATAGCAATCATTGGATGAAACAAAATGTGTATGAATTGTTTAATGGAAAATTGATTTGCTCTGTAATCTTTCACCCAAATCACAATAAAAAGAAAAAAAAAAAAAAAAAAAAAACTCAAGAAATGTCTCCAATTAGGTTATTGGAGAGGACAGAGCAGCAGATATCCTCGTTTGTTGTAGATGCACAGAATGTAGATGTTGAGTTGGCACAGAGTATCATTCTTCAATGCTAGTTGCAAATCACTTGAGAACTTAAAAAATGCCAATGCCTCAGCCCATTCCAGAGATTCTGATTTAATTAGTCTGGGTTATAATGTGAGCACTGAGATTTGTAAAATTCCCCATGTGATTTCAATATGTTAAGTAAATTAGAACTACTGAGTACAGGGTTTGAGGTAAGTCATAGCAATAGTGTAGTATTGGCACCAGTAATATGGAGACCAGAAAGGAAACAGAATTGATGTTTGAGCATGACTTGTCCCAAGAAGTCTTCATTGAGAAGAAGCTGAATCGGTGATCTTTGGTTTAGACTGTCATTCACTTTCTGTATAACTCCATTATAGTGAAACTCCACAAATGACAGTATTTATGACAATGTTGAAAACCTTAATCAGTGATCTTCTGCAGCCAGGTTGCATGATTAATGGTGCTACATGGGAAATATAATCGTCTTATGATTCAGACTACTGAAGTAAATCTTTTCTCAGTTGGATGCTCTTCAGAGAGAATTGCTCTTTCTGACAAAAGGATTATAATAGTTTATTCATTATTATAGGGCAGATGGAATACAATACATGTGGACATAGGGTATTCAATTACAAAACAAGATGCCCAGTTGAATTTGAAATTCTAATAAAGAATAATATTTTAAGTGCAAGCATGTTCCTTTCTATATTTAAGACATTAAAAAATAAAAAAGAAAAATGGTTGCGTTCCAGTGATTCTGACTTATAGCCATTCTGACTTATGTGTGTTAGAGTAGAACTGTGCTCCATAGAGTTCTTAATGGCTGATTTTTCAGAAATAGATTTTACCAGGACTGTTTTCGGAGATGCCTTGATTGAACTTGCACTGCCAATCTTTCAGTTAGCAGTGAATATGTTAACTGCTTGCATTACTTAGGAACTCTGAGATATACTAAAAACAAAGCAAAACAATGAATTTATGCTATTATATTGTTTGTTGTTTATCAAAACATCAAATGTAACTGGATGTCCATTTTGTTTCATTTTTATTAATATGGTAATCAATGTGGGCAGAATTCAATCCACAGCCAGCCAAGGGAGAGACATTCAGAGACAAACTGGAGAATGGAAACACATTGATGGAAAGTGAAAACACTCTTGGGACCAGTAATTAATGGGTGGCATGTATTTTGTAAGCCATGTTTGAAAAAGTCAATCTCAAAACAACTGTCGACACAACAACACAGTATTTTAAATGATTTCTTAGTAAGTGGTCAAGCAGACAGAGGATCTCTACAGTTTGTTATAAGACTCTTGACCTACAAAAGTCACCATTGGGTACAGACTGTATGTGACACAAAGATACATAGACAAGAGGCCCACAGAAGAGGATCAGCAGAGTCTGCAGAACTCAGTCAGAAGAGAAAGAAGCATATACAAAGGAATGGGAAAAATTAATCTATGGTGACAAAAATCAGAACAGTGGTTGTCCCCATTGGGGGAACTGATTGGAAAATGGACATGAGGAAAATTTCTGGAGTGAAGGAATGGTTCTATATCTTGATTTGGGTGTAGGCTTACAAGAGTACACACATTTGTCAAAGCTAATTTTAATGCCCATTTAAGATCTATGAATTTCATGTAATTAAATAAATACATAAAAAGATTTGGAGAAATTTAAGAGAAAGTATTTATTAATGGTTTAAATTTTAAAGTGAAAAAAATTTCTGAGTTTGCCCTAGTTAACATTCCCATTGATGACTTTCACAAAGATGGAAAGGATATGTTGCATAAAATATAATGACAGAATTAAGCTGAAAGAAATAGCATACATGTTAGTAGAATTAAAATCCAGAAAAAAATTAAAAATGGACAAATAGATTGAATTCCAGAAGATGAAAGTTTCTTGAAATAAAGATTACAAACTTGAGGGGGAAGACATGTTATTTTATAAGTGTGTTTACAGAAAATCTGAGGAATTTTAGTTTGAAAAACACATTCACTTTGAGTAAACAGAGGAACACGATTGTCAGAGAAGCGAATGCAGTCTCAGACTGTGGTACTTGAAGGGGCTTAATAAACAATACTCCCTCTTCCTGTCTCAGTGTCCAACCAATTGAGATGGCTGGAGGAGCAGGCAGATGTAGTAAGAATATCTTCTTCATTCTCAGTCTTGTCTAGGTTATGGGATTGATGTAGGTGTGTGATAAGAATGGGTTTCTGACCTGGGACTCCTGCATTATACAGACTTACTTGCCCAATTTGAGGAAGTTCTAGACAGGCCTCTCAATTGAGGGGCAATGCTTTTTCCACTAAGCTTAACATGGCAGAGAACAAAAAAGAGTGCATTCTCCCTCTGTATAAGTGTGGTCTCCTAACCCAGAAGGAGCTGAATGACGAATGCCCAGTTTTTCTCTCAAATTCTCTAGTATGATAAGGTATTCCACCACCCAGGTATGATATAAGAAAAGAGGCAGAGAGAGAGACAAGCATGATATGCAAGTGAATGTTCCTCTACTTAGAAGGAAACTCCAGGTTTCAGGAGGTTGTATTTCCACCTAACTCAGAGCTACATTATTAAAGACAGAGTATCTATGAAAAGTAGTGAATATGTAATATGTTAAATCTGGGTACAGTGAATTCCTCCACCAATATACTAAATAAATAGCCTTGATAGTGTTTATTTATAAATTTGAAATCATTTATAAAAATATTTGTAAATGTGCAGATCTTCCCTAGAAATTGAAAATGATGAAAGTGAAAATAATAGAGAGAAATTTGAGATTTTGAGTAAAAAATTTGAGATAAATGTCTGGAACATGTAAATATTTTATTTAAAATTTATTTAAAATACAAGATACATGTTAAAGTGGAAAAGTGTAATCGAATTATTAAGGAGAAAATCCACTGCCATTGAGTGGATTCTGGCCCACAGTGACCCTAATACAACAGAATAGAACTGCCCCATAGGGTTTCCAAGACTGTTAATCTTGATGGAAGGAGATTGCCTCATGTTCCTCCTGCCAAATGGCTGGTGGGTTCGAACTGCTGACCTTTTTGGTTAGTAGCCGAATGCCTTAACCACTGCACCACCAGTCCTCCTTGCTATTGATAAGAAGAGAAACATCAAATCATAAAGAGCAACATACTGTTCATGAAATGCCAACTAGAAGCAACACAACCAACAGATTTCAAAACAAAATGATCTACAGGAGAGTACTGTTTTCAGTCATCTCTGGAAGGATGGGACTTTGATATTTACAGGATTATACTTCTTGCACTGCTTCTTCCTAGAAGAACCTTCTGCTCTATGCCACCTTTAACAAGCTAAGCCATGCAACCACTGCCATGGAATCAGATCCGACTCATAGTGACCCCTCCTTGGGTTTCCGAGGCAGTATCACCATGGAAGTAGATTGCCCAAGGGGTGGCTGGTGGGTTTGAACTGCCAGCCTTCTGGTTAGCAGTCAAATGCCTTAGGCACTACGCTACTAGGGCCCCCTTAACAAGCTAACAGGACATGTATTTAGAATGGAAAATGGTAAGACTTGAGCTGGTCTACTGTAATAAGAAGTAGGCTCACTATTGACGAATATATCATTAGACTGTGAGGTAAAGAAGTAATGCTGGAATTTATACATAGAATAAGCAAACACTGAAAAAAGGATATTGCCCATATGACTGGACATAATTTATTACAAATCAAATCCAAAAATTCCACTGCTGTTGAGTCGATTCGGAGTCTGAGATACCCTATATGACAGAATAGAACTACTCCACAGGGTTTCCAAGGTTGTATATCTTTAGTGGAACAGACAGCCATATCTTTTTCCTGCCACAACTTTATCCTGCAGAGCAGCTGGTGGATTTCAACCGTTGATCAAACTCACAAAGAAACTTGGGAAGCATTCCCCTAAATAAATAAATAAATAAATAAAGCTAGTTCATGTTGGCATTTACATAATAAGCCAGAAAAACCAAACTCACTGTTGTCCAGCTGATTCTGACTCATAGCGACTCCCCATTGGGTTTCCGAAGAAGTAGTTCTATGGAAGTAGATTGCCTTCCCAGGAGTGGCTCGTGGGTTTGAACCACCAGCCTTCTGGTTATTCATTCTAAGTTATGCATGTTCTAAGAATTCACATTATTTAGAAAGACTAGTATGAACCTACAGATAAGTAATACTTTAAGAACTTTGATAGATGTAAGAGAAAAGTAGGGGCTTTGTATATCAGTAAGAAAAACCTCTGAAATAAATCCTCAATCATGCCCTCAACTGTTTATTTATTTTTATTTTTTGGTTAGCCTCATGACTTTGAGTTGTTTATACATGATGCCATACTGCTTCAAAAAATGAGAGAAAAAAGCAGTAACTAGCTCAACCTTGATAAAATTGACTTCAGTTTTGCTTAATTTGCAGAGAATAAGATGAGTAAGTTTTCTTGATTTATCATGAAAAACAACTTTGAGATCCATTAAAGTGTGTTATGAATAGTAGGCTTTTATTGTAATTGGGTGATTTTAGAAATTAGTAAAGAGTAGAGGTAATTTTAAAATTCCTGAATTCTTTCAAGTGTTTGGGAAACAAATTTCATGTTATTGTATAATAATGATTCAGTATGAATTGATCATAGCCATTAGGCTTAAAGAGACAGTGAAAGGAAATTCATCATGACCTTTTCCTTTAATGTATTTTTAAATCAAATTTGAGCTCTTACAAATATTTGGAAGAATTAAGATGTAAAAATACCATTCTTTTCAACAATCCTGGCAGGGCTAACAATGATAAATCATGAGATGTTATGTTATATAACCAAGAAAATATTTTTAAATTAAATAGTACAAGAATACTTATTTTACTATGTTAAATCATAGTTCTTAACATAGGCACTATGGACATTGTAGATAAACAATTTCTGCTTGTAGGAGGCAGTTCTATGCAATGTAGGATGTTTTTAGCAGCGTTCTTGTTCTCAACCCACTAGATAGTGGTAGCAAATCCCCAATTGTGACAACCAAAAATATATTCAGATATTGCCAAATGCCACTCATGGAGCAACATTTCTGTTGGTTGAAGACTACTGCTCTAATAGGAGGGAGACATTTCTTTTTATATAAAATAAATTTTCAAGGGAAAGGGGTAAAATGAAAATAAGAGAAATATTCAAACATCTCTTAATGGTAAACTTAGAGTAGGTATTTATATACTTTATCATCTTCTATTGTTTCTACTGTTTCAAGGTGCTCTGGTGGTGTAGTGTCTAAGACATTTGACTTCTAACCAGAAGGCTGATGGTTCAAATCCAGCAGCCACTCCTTGGAAGGAAGACTGGGGAATCTACTTCCACAAAGATTTACCACCTTAGAAACCCAAAGGGGGTTGGTATAAGTAGGGATTGATTCAATGGCAGTCAGTTTGGTTTTATTGCTTCTTTACTAAATTTTCTATTTTTTATTCTGAACTAATTTGACAATAAATTTATCTTAAAAAGTAAACACTTATATTTTCCTAATTACACAGGCTGAAATAAAAAAATATTTAAAAATGAAAGATTCATTTGAATAAGTTTTTTATTGCTGTTGTTATTGTTTTCTGATGTCTTGCTCTCCAAATTGACCACCTGCTTTTGTTTTGTGTAGTACATATTGAAGAAAGCTGGAATAATGAAGCACTCTTAAAAATTATTACTCTTTATTTTTAATTTTCAAACTGCCAACATCATCTTAAAGTACTCAGGTCCCACTCTCATGTTCATATCAAAGGGACATGCATTTAAACTGTATTATTTCTGTTACTTTTCAATCTCATGACTCGTTTTGTTCTTCATAACTAGCAAGAATAATTTATGTGACTTATTTATATTATTGTATTACTAAATGCTTTGTTACTACGTTTTTTCTTTACTTGTGCATCACAGACTGATCATGCAGTTACCTAATTTTTGAAAAACAACTTATTTTAGATTTTCATCATTTCATATTTTTCTATGATCCCCATTGTATAAGTTCAGCTTTTAATTGCACATATGTAAGAATAAAGCCTTTAATGTAGATGGAAAGTGTAGAGTAAGTTCATCTTTAATATAAGAACTAATATTCTCTCTGATAGCATTTGCTTTAATAATGTAAACATGTTTGTTTACATACATCTTTTTATCCTATTTACTTCAATACTTTTCTGTTTATTAATGTTTCTTCTCTAGTAATTAATTATTCAATTATTGTTGCCATAAGAACAATTTATACTTACTCATGTTTATGATCTTGATTTCTTCCTATTTCTTTTTTTTTAAAGTGGAGATCATATTAGAGTCAATTTTTTTTTCTACAATATCTTTGGAATTCCCTTATCATCAATCATAAATATGGTTTAATATGTTCTTTCCCACCATACTATTGTTAGAATGTTAAATATATCCATATTTTTGCTGACAAAAACATGATCTGTTTTATTATTAATAAATCATTTTATTCCTTTCATTCAGGATTCTCCCACAAGAGTGATTTGTATAGATACAGTGCCCCTCACTCATATGTGTATGTGTGTGTGTATACATATATATTTATATATATATATATATATATATATATTTAAAATGCCTGAACAAAATTTTTTTTGGGAAAATATCTGTAGTAATTTACTGAGTAAAATAATTGCCATATTTGCATCAAGCTATTTATTATTATGGTGAATCAGGATTGTTTTTATTCAAATGATTAATTGCAATTGATATATGAAGACTTTCCCTTTTAAATTAGAGAAAAAAGTGGTAACTTCAAGTATGTGTGTGTATATCCATGTATATATATGTTTATGTGTGTGTATACATGTGTGTATACATACACACACCAGAATATATATTTCGTATAGTTCTTTGGCAAACCTTGGTCAGAATTGATGAAGTCATACAGTTCTCTCATGTATATATAATTCATTGTCTGCATTTTTCCCACTCTCTGTCAGCTCCCATTTTGTTCTTCAGTGACTTATTGTCTTCTCCATTAAAGAAACACAACCATTAAAAGCTATATTATTTCTGATAAAATATCTAAATATGTTAATTATTTAGATCATAAATTTGTAAACTTTAATTTTACAATCATTCACCAAGCACTAGTTATATCCCAGGAACTGTACTAAGCAAAGAGATTCCATGATGGCTAAACCATAGTCCTGGATTAGAATTTGTTTGATTTTTCTTAATTTCAAGAAGTGCTCTTTTGCCTTGTGTCTGGTGACCTCAACCTTTACTCATTAACTGCAATTACATTAAATATTCTGTTATTAGAAGTTTTAATGAAGCCTAAAATAAAGCTTCATTCCACCTATAATTTTCTCTATTTCCCTGAAACAGAGAAGTTAGTCATCATCAAACGAATGCTATTTATAACTTTTTTCTCATTACCATTTCCACTGCAGTAATGAAATCGCTTAACCATTACACGAATAATTCGAAGTTGGTTAAACCAAGAATAACTAGGAATCTGAAGTGAAAATGAATTGAAATCTCCTTATTTTACTACCAATTTGAATTCAGAGAAAAGAAGAGAAGTGAGGAGTGCAGTACTTTGGTGTATGTTCACATGGCTGTCAGAGATTAGAAAACATACGAGAAATAATTTGTGCTCTTTGGCTTTGCAAAAAAAAAAAAGAAACAAAGAAAGAAACAAATAAACCTATACACATCTAATACATGGAATTATTTATAAATTATAAATTATGTGATAATATGTTCTACTGTACCTTTTCTACACTTTAAAATTAACAAAATAAATTAGAAAAATGATTTTAAAGAATTTAAATAGAAATTTTAATATTTTTCCCATACCTCTATGAATGGTAAAAGGAACTCTGGTGTGTAGTGGAAAAGGCATTTGGCTGCTAACAAGAAGATCAGTGGTTCAAACCCACCAGCAGCTCCACAAAAAGAAGATGGGGCAATCTACTTCCATAAAGATTTATAGCCTCTGCAACCCAATGGGGGTCACTATGAGTTGGAATAGACTAGAAAGCAGTGACTTTGGTTTCTGATTTTGGTTATGATCTTGATTTCTTCCTATTTCTTTTTTTAAAGTAGAGATCATATTAGAATCAATATTTTTTCTACAATATCTTTGGAATTCTCTTTTCATCAATTGTAAATATGGTTTAGTATGTTCTTTCCCATCATACTATTGTTAAAAATATTAAATATATCCATATTTTTGCTGACAAAAACATGATCTGTTTTATTATTAATAAACCATTTTTACTCCTTTCATTCAGGATTCTCCCACAAGAGTGATTTGTATAGCTACAGTGCCCCTCACTCATATGTGTATGTGTGTGTGTGTGTAGACACACACACACACACATATATATATATACACATATACATACATTTATATATGTACATGCATTTTCTTGTCAGAATGTATGTATATATGCATATCCATGCATGTATGTATGTGCATGAATTTTCTTGTCAGCATGTTAGACATATTGCTATGTCAAGTTTCACTAAAGAAAACATAAATGCAAAAAGTCAGCAGTCTTAGAAATATTAAAGATGCTCATCCATAGACTGTCTCATGTATTTATTTTCATCTTTGGTAGGTAATTTGTCCCCAGTACCTTCCTGTATGGAAATAAACAAAGTCTTCCTATACACCATTGTTCCCTTTATGAGGGGATCTGAAGTCTTACCTCAAGGCATATATATGTATATCTGGTTTCGGTGAATGATAAGGAGTCCTGCTGATGCATCAGTTAACCGTTAGCCTACTAATGGAAGGGTTGACTGTCCAAACTCACCCAACAGCTCTGCTAAAGAAAGACACCCCAATCTGCTCCTGTAAAGATTCACACACATACAATAACCCTAAAAAAACAACTCACTGCTGTGGATTCGAATCTGACTCATAACGACCCCTCCTTGGGTTTCCCAGGCAGTATCTCTATGAAAGTAGATTGTCAAGTCTTCCTTCCGAGGAGTGGCTGATGGGTTTGAACCCCCAGCCTTCTGGTTAACAGTCAATTGCCTTAGGCACTATGTCATGAGAGTACTCCTGTAAAGATTACAATCTAGATAACCCTAAGGGACAATTCTGTTCTGTCACTGAGGTCACTAATGACAACAACAAGAAGCACAACAGTGAATTGTTGTGCCATGCTTACTTTCAAATTGGACGGACTACACTTTGGAAACCACTGTAGACTGTATTTATTTATTTATTTATTTTGCTGGTGATTTCTACTGAACTGAAGAATGACATGACAAATATTGCATAAATCAATGATGAAGTTGCATTATGCATGAAAATTAGTAGCTAAATAGGCTCATAGGAAAGCTAAGTACTTTAAATTATACTGAGACTTCTCTGAGAAAATACTACATGGTTTCTGGTTAAAGATCAATGAGAATTTCTGCCTCATAAAAAAATTTTGCTCTGAGTTCATGACATGTACCAATCCATTTGTTTCAAAACTCTAAGCAAACAGCAGGCACCTATAAAAAGGGAAAACATACACTCAATAGCTGAGTTTTAATTAGAATCCAAGTCATCATAGCATAAGAGATGTACTAATCCTCTGAGCAAGGTGTTAATTGTTAATCTCATTTTTCCTGTCTGGTAGCCTTGTATAACACTCTGTTTATAATAGGCTTCCTGTGGTAAAGAATGGACTACTAAACCTCAATACATGTTTTCCAGTAATCATTTTAGTGGCCATGGGTCCTTATAATAGTGGCTAATCTCCATAACATCATCATTAGTGGATGAGGGTAACTAAAATTATAGAGACCCTTTGCTCTAATTATAGACTCTGAATTGCAAATCTATTCTTTAATCAACTGTAAAGGCATTGTAAAGGGAATTGTAAGTTCTTTCTAGGGAGCAATGTGCATTGAAGCTAGCGGAGTAGAACAGAACAATGTAATGTGTTTTGGGAATAATAACTAAATATGTTCCTCCTAGAGCCTGCACTACAATACGGCTACTTGCTAGAGAGGTTGTAACAATAAGTCATATGTTATAGTCCTCTTGTTCTCTAGCAATCATAAGAAAAGTTTGACATTAATATTTGAGTTGTCTAGAATCATCAGTGTTAAGCAAGCAGAGAGTTCAAAATGTCTGCTTTTTCCATTATTTGTTCATTTTCTGGTGTTGCTAATAGCCTAGAGAAAGAAACTGTTTCTCAAAACCCAGAAACTCATATAATCCCATACAATAAATAAAATTCCTTATGTTTTATTGACATAGAGAATTATTTCCATATTATAACCTAATGTGCACAGCCTTAAAAAACAGTTATTTTCCAACATTACAAATATTTTATCATTTAACATGGAATTAAAAGACAGTTTTTAGTTTTCTGAGTTAAAGGCAACAACTTGATTTTAGTAAAATGTTAGGCAATTTACAGATATTTCAAAAAAATTCCTATTGATTAAATTAAGAAGATTGTAACTGTAAAGGAGCTTTGCAATGACTACTACTTTTGTTGCTTTTTGTTAAGGATGGGATTAAACATAGACAACTCTGCATTTTCATGTTAGACATGTGGTTATGTGAAGTTTCATTTAGAGAAGACATAAATGCAAAAAGTTAGCAGTCTTAGAAATATTAGAGGGGCTCATCCATAGACTGTCTCATGTATTATTTTCATCTTTGGTAGATAATTTGTCCCCAGTATCTTCCTGTATGAAAATAAACAAAGTCTTCCTATATACCATTGTTCCCTTTATGAGGGGATCTCAAGTCTTACTTCAAGGTATCTAATGAGAAATCAGATGCTCAAATAACCCAGAATTTTTCAGGAGATTATTATTTTCCCTTAGCTAATGATTCTTACTTACTTCTTTCTCTCTCTCTCAAACCATCTCTCACTTGTGAATTTGAAAGAGAAATCATTCTCTAATCTCAGACTCTTTAACTTCAACCTGTGTTTGTGCTATAACTGGTTCTTAATATTTTCAGAAGAAAAATATATTATGTGCAATTATGTTATATATAAAGCTATAAAGTTTACTAAATTACTTATTGTGTGTTAATAAAAAGCTCAACTAAGTCTCTTCCAGTTTTATATTTTTAATGATTATTTCTCTATTTATATAGTAACTTTTTTTTGCTCTTATGTTGAGATGTTATAGGTGTTTAATTAAAATGAATAATTAGAAATTAAAATGATCTCAGCTTCCCCAGGTAAGTCCAATACAACAAAGAATAATGGCACTCAATATTAATAAAATTTTATGTTTAGCTTTTAGTGTTAAAGTAGAATAATATCCTGCCAGTTTCCCGGAAAACTGGGGAGTTCATTTATTACAATGACGTTCTTCTCTTTGCTTTAATATTACTATGCTTTCTACAACAATTTTCCTATATTTGAATTATTACTGAGAGCTACAAAGGTTAACATTAAATATATTAACTTTTTAATGTTATTCAGCTTTTTCAACCATTAGTCTTCTTTAGCCGTCTGCCATTATTTACATAATTATTTCGTCAATCTAGCCACAGCTTTTTACCTTCAGAGTATAACACAATGAGTATTCATATTTCATTCTGCACAAGAAAGGCAAAGAGCTAGATGAATGGCATAAATGGTGTCTATTCATAAGATTGACCTGAAACACATCTGTAGATTGTAGGAAATTTACTTTAAATCTATAGGACAGAATGTTACTTTGAAGCAGAGAGCTTTAAATTGCCAGGTGGTAAACACTCATTTGTTGTCAGTTGTGTTTTAGGAAACCCATGGGGTCAATAGAAGATTTTAAATTTTAAGTGAACCCAATCCTCATAAAATAAGAAGTAATTTTTCTGTACATTAGTGAACTATATTCTTATTATGAATATTTCAGGCTTTTGCAGAAAGTTTGCCTTATCCTTAGTTCTGGTCTTTACTAGCCTGCATCTTCCTACGTGGTTCCTGTTCACTCTTGCTTAGTAAATATACCTGGTTGTATTGAGGTTTAGTGAGGCGACTAATATCCAGTTGGTACCTTCTTGACATCATTAAATCACTTTCTGTGTTTTTGGTTATTATCTGCTGAGATTTATGTGCTCGTTCTGTACAGCCAAAGGACCACTATGACAATGCCCTGTGTTATCTCATCCTTCCAAAGTAACAGTTTGAAAAGGCAGATTTAGAGAGGATTTTTAAAGCTTAGTTTCACTCTTTCATTTCTCATAGAAGTACCATAATAACAAAAGAGTCTATTTAAGTTTCAGACCCCACTGCCAATAGAAACTATTAGAAACATGATGGAGTGTATTATTTCTGTATGATTTCTAGTCTAAGATTTCCAACTATAGCTTCTCAAATAAAATTTGGCCAAAATATGAACAAATAATGCTGGGTTTTAGGCTATTTTTCTTTTCACACAGATTTTAAATTTTAACTTGCGTTATTCATTCACCTTCAGTAAAATGGTGCAACTGTGAAAATCAGTATAATCAGTCATGAAATACGTGCTTTCTTTAAACCAGAATTCCAATCAATCGTGATTTCTGTCATCGCTTACGTTTACTTCTCTTTCTTCTCTGAAAGATTTTGTTCAATAGTTATAACTTTAGAGAGATGTTTTCTGTAACTCATTTTTAAGTTTGCAACATTTCTGTTATCTGCCAAGCTAAGGAAGCTACTTTCATTCCTTCTAATACATGAAGAAATTTTACTGATTTTAAATATAATTTTTTCACAATTAAGAAATATAGCTATTACAGAAAATAAAGAGTATAAGTTAATGAATTGATTGTATTATTTGTCATTACTATTCCATTAGTACTTTATTATTTACATTAAATCTGGAGAATAATATTTACTTTACGTGAGCATCAAGGGCATTTAATGTAATGATCTTTTCTAATACATAACTAAATTCCATAACCCTTTATCTTCTAGCCATTTGGCCTTAAAAGCTTTTGTTTCACAACTTTTCTCTTAAAACAATGTCCCTGGACTCTATTTTATGACTATCTTCCCTCCTCACACTACCATAATGCTTCATTTACTTTCTTTGAACTCATTCCAACCACTTCTCATGCCACATGAACTAATTAGAAAAATAAGACATTTCTTGGTAAAAAAAAATAAATAAATAAAGAATAACATTTTTGAAAGAGAAACTATCCATAATGGAAATATTATCCAACTTTAAAAACAACATTTCAAATGCTTTCTAAAGAATGTTCATATACGTTATCTTACTGGATCCTCACAATAATTCTGTCAAATATTTAGGTGTGCTAATTATTCTCCATTTGCCTGCTCCTCAATCCATTCTCCATTGTTTTCCCTGCCCTGTTCTATATTTTGGGAGCTTAGTGGAGTAGCAGGAGCTCTGGTGGTATAGTGCCAAAGGCATTTGACTGCTAACCAGAAGGCTAGTGGTTCAAATCCACCAGCCACTCCTCAGAAGGAAGATTGGGCAATCTACTTCCATAGAGATATTGCCTCAGAAACCCAAGGAGGAGTCATTATGAATTGAATCATCTTGACAGCAGTGAGTTTGGTTTTTTGGTTTGGGTCTATATTTAGGAAGTTGAACTCTGTAGTGTGCTTCACCTGTCTTCCTTGCCAGCTGGCTTTTAGATTGGGTTTGGTATCTGAAAGTCACTAGAAGGAGGATGAAGGGGTATTGGAAAATATTAGGGCTTAGGCACCATGTCTCTGGTAGTGGCTTCCTCCTTTTCTAGCCCAGGTTCTCATCACATAGTTTATTCTCTTTAGGTCCTGTTTTCAGTGGCTTCCACTTATACTACTTCTATCCTTGCCCTAGATTCTAGGGTTGATAACAACTTTTTACTGTTAATAGATTCTAGGTACCTCACCAGCTCTTAAATCTGCCATACTTGTAAGTCTACAATTATCATCTTCATTTGAACCACCTAGGGTGAATTATAAGGATCTCTGGTGTTGTAGTGTTTAAGGTATCTGGCTGCTCACCAAAGGTTTAATTGTTTTAACCCACTAGCTGGTATATGGAAGAAAGATGGGTGGTCTGCTTCTGTAAAGACTTACAGCCTTGGAAAACCAGTGGGGGTCACTATGAGTCAGAATTGACTCAATAGCAGTGAGTTTGGTTTATAGGGTGAATCCTGTTTTCTGCTTATACCTTAACTGATAAAACTGGTAAGTTTTATGAATTTTGTTGATGGAGAATTTGAGAGACAGAAAAGTAAGTGATTTACCTATAATCATGCAAAGAACCCAGTATGAAGCAAGGCCTATAAACCTGATCTCCTATGATTACTTTGTCTATTAGATCATATCTAATGATGATCTCAGTCAGATGAGTAGTAACATCATTACATCTTTTTCACTAAGTGAATCTTAAGTATCCCAAGATCCTAGAATTGTAATACTCTGTGGTCACCTCACTCAATATACATTTAACCCTTGTTAGCTTTCCTTCCTGTACCATAGTTTAACTTACTGCCATCAAGTTGATTCTGACTCATAGGACAGAGTAGAACAGCCTCATAAGGTTTCTAAGGTTGTGAATCTTTATGGAAGCAGACTACTTCATCTTTCTCCTAGGGAGCAGCTGGTGGGTTTGAACCACTGACTTTTTCATTAGCAGCTAAATGCTTTGACCACTGCACTACCTGAGCTCCTTACTATAGTTAAGGTTAAAAAACTATATGGCCTAGTTTCTGCCACATAGAAGCCTCTGTATGAGTATGGGGTGTGGAGGTGAGTGTTGTGAAGCAGTGGACACACATAGGGCATTGACTTTTCTAGCAAGTTCTGTGGCTATGTGTCTGCTTTTTCTGAGGAAAAGCCTCATAGGTGTTTATGAGCAGTTCACAGAAACAATGAACTTTGGCTAGAACACCCCCATGCTATATGACTGAGAACCAGTTCAGGCTCAGTTTTTTGGAACTCCATCCAAAGCAACGTTTTCTGATCCTTCCAAAGATTATGGGAGCATCTAAAATTCTTTACTACATCCCATAATGCTTGAACTAGTGAGATAACTAGATACGTGTCTGCAATTAGGAACATTCATCTATTTCTTCAGGTTGAAATTGTAGTTATACTTTCTCCTCAGTTTTCTAAAACTTTTTCATCTATACTGAAAACATAATGCTGTTATTTCATATTTTTTATGCCAAGTTCTTTTTCCTGCTTGCAATAGCTGGTCCCACATATGCAGTACTGAAATGCACATTTTGTTCCAGGGTCTACACCTTTTTATCAGGGACTCTGGTGGCATAGTGCCTAAGGCATTTGGCTGCTAACCAGAAGGCTGGTGATTCAAAGCCACCAGCCACTCCTCGGAAGGAAGATTGGGCGATCTACTTCCGTAGTGATACCGTCTCAGAAACCAAGGAGGGGTCGCTATGAGTCCAATCCGACTTCACGGCAGTGAGTTTGGTTTTGGTTTTTGGGTACCTTTTTATCAGCCAGAATTTGCTATCATTTACACTCTCTCTCCTCATGAAATCAAATAGGTTAAAAAGAGATGTTCTCATCATGATTGGTGTTTTCATTGTGGTTGTTGTTAATGTTGGCTCTCAGGCAGTAATAACTTAGGCTAAATACAGAAGTTGGAAGTTATTTGAAAATTTTAGCCCCTCCCCTGTATTATTGTGGAGACTAACATCCTATGTTACTTGAGTTTATAGACTTTTATCCCCTCCCCTCTAAACTCCTATTAATGTGCTTATAACTTGAAGTTATAGAGCCCAAGGGTAGAATGAATAAAGGAATAAAGATATCTTAATGCACTGGAATATCTATATCTATACATTAAAATATATCTTGTTTTATCAAAGAAACTTGGGAAATAGAGAAATACTTACACAAGTTCTACCAAAGAGCTGGGGAGCCTGAAAGTACTGTGAAGTTTAAAGACTGGAATTCTGTTTATTGATAATCTCAAATGTTGAAGATACTGTTTTGAAGATGTCCTTGGGAGGTGTTAAGAACTGGAGCATACAATTTCATCATGTCCTGCCTATTCTCTGCCCTTTTTATCTATCAGTGCTCAAAATTCCTTTTGTTTATTTTTATTTCCTGATAATTTTTACAGGAATAAATTAACATCAAGACAGCCTTGAAGTGGAACGTAGTGTGTGATCACACACACACATGTACACACACACTCACATTAGTAATACATATCTGGATATGTGTATAAGAGGACAGTTCATTTGCTTTTACTTTCTGCTTTTGCTAGAGCAAAGAAAGTATTTAATAGGCTGACTGTATGTTTCCACATATATTCAAAATCTCTCTTAGTTCCTGCTGGTGGTATTGCTACCTTTTAAGCAATCATTGCCTTCTGAATTATTGCCTAGTGAATGTCCATTGAAACAAAAAAGCCTCCACACTATCCTCATTCCCATAAAGAAAGTTCTAGAATTTTCTGGCATTGATGTGCCTATGAAGAATCAAATATGCTTTAAATTTTATTCTTTCATACATTCATTTATTTCCAAAATGTTTGTTTTGTGATACCAGTAAAATATCAGACACTTGATGAATGTTCAAGATACAGTAGTGAACAAGAGAAATATGTACTAGAAACAGATACAGAACAAACAACATTGCTAGAGGATGAACAACGAAGTCAATTGTAGATCATTTGTTCTGCAAACAATGACAAAAGGGACAAAAGGAGAAGATTTCAGGAAGATAATTGTGTACACTGTATGCTTTCCTTGTGCTGTGTTCAGAAAATAAAGAAAGAAAAAAAAGTTTTACATCTAAAATGAGCACTGTGCCATCAAAGGGCTTTCTTTCATTTAAAGCACTAAAGCATTCATTTAAAGGATAATTGCCCATTAGTATACATTTTATAAACACTCCAGACCAAATATTCTTTGAAAATGAGGACCAGATTTTTCAAAAACAATTATGTGTGAAAGATAAATACTTTTTTTTTTTCATATTGTAGGATTGTTCTATCTTCTTTGTAACTCTACATTTATGAGTTTAGATAATGTGACTGTCTTCAAAATGGTAATATGTTTTATACATTGGTTCTGCACATTTTGGTCAATTAGAACATTGGAAGAAAGGTCCTTGTGGCTTTATAGAGCACTCCATATTTGCTTTATTATCAGCATTCACTTTACAAAATAATTAAAATTCATTCTTGCCAATGTATAGAAATTAACAAGTGAATATTAATGTATAGAGCTCTGGTGGTGTAGTGCCTAAGGCATTTGACAGCTAACCAGAAGGCTGGTAGTTCAAACCCACCAGCCACTCCTTGGAAGGAAGGTTGGGCAAGCTACTTCCATAGTGATACTGCCTCGGCAACCCAAGGAGGGGTCACTATGAGTTGGGCCCAACTCCATAGCAGTGGTTGCGTTTGTTTTTAGGGAGATGTTGCATTGTGGGAGATTGCAGTCAATGTCATGAGAAAAAGTATATGTGAACTGCTGTATGGAAGATGAATTTGCTCTGTAAAATTTCACTCAAATCACAATAAAATTAGGGGGAAAAAAAAAAAGAAGTCTCCTGGGCTCAAAGTGACTCCTTGAAAGTTTGCTTCAATCAAACATACACTGTGGTCCAAGTTATTTTCAGAGAGTTGAGCCGTTTCTTAACCATTCTGTTAGTACAGGAACCCTGAGTGAAAAAGTTACAGTATGGCTTCAACGTTTTTGAAATAAATATTCAAATTATTAAAAAATACATATTTAGTTGTAAGGAAGTAGAGAGTATTGCACATATGACTGTGGTGTCTGTAAATCAAAATTGCTGTGATCAAATTAAAATCAGTTAGGCTTGCTGGCTCTTAAGGAGCTCTGGTGGCACAGTGGTTAAAGCATTTGGTTGCTAACCAGAAGGTCCGTAGTTCGAACCCACCAGCTGTTCAATGGGAGAAACATGAGGCCGTCTTCTTGTGTAAAGATTTACAGCCTTAGAAACCCTATTCTGTCCTATGGGGTTGCTATGAGTTGTAGTCAGCTCAATGGCAGTAGGTTTGGTTTTTTGTTTTCAGGCTTGGTAATTCTTAGAAGCTTCTGCAAGTCCCTTTAATGCAGAGAAATGCCAAAGTTGAGTTTTCACAATTTTTCAAGTCAAACTATAAAAAAATACAAATTCTTTTCTGACTGCCATTTTGGATTATCCTCTCATGTTTACATGTTCTCTCTATTAATGTAAATGATTTAGATAAATGTTCAAATAGCTAATGTCAGTGTGAGATGCAATGTTTCTTCATATGTGTTAACTAAATCTAGAACTACATCTCTCTCTTTTTTTTATTTTAAGTAATGAACGTAATTCACATATTATTCTATGTAGGGTAGCAAATGTCTCATTACAAAGAAAAGACTAAATAACCACTTGATTGTAGCTTAGATTTTATGCTAAGTTTCAGCTGTGCTAATACAATTGACACTGACAAGCAGCTGGAATGATAATTGGGCTAAAAAGTATTTCTCCTAACCCCTTTACTAATGACAGGTTGGCAAGAGATTGTAGAATTATCACAGTTAACTTTTCCACACATGATAATATACTAGGGCAATCAACTGGTATTAACCATCAAAGCTTCCTGGCTTTTGAATGCAAATTCCTTTGTCTGTATTGGAAATATTTCTTACAAGTGAATAGATAAAACAAAAATGATATTTTATAGTAACAGTGTTTACCAGTAAAAGAAAAAAATTAACATAGTGGACTCAGTACATTGTAGGCAAAACTTTGTTCTTAGCTTGTCTTGAAAGTTATTTAATATATTACTTTCTGATTTAAACATTCAGGATTTAATTAACCCTAAAACAGATCCATTTGCTATTCTTATTTTAGGGGAGTCTCTATTTGACTTCCTTTCCACAAAAATAATAACAATCTTTTTTTTTTTTTTTTTTTTTAATAGCCCTTCAATTAGGACATGAATAATAAAATAAATTCTCATTCTCCTTCTGCTTCCTTCCATGCCCCTCCTTCATTTTCCCTTTCTTCTGGTTCTCTCTGCTCTCACAACAGTTCCTTTTTCATGTCTTTCTAACAGTGTATACTGCTTCTTAATGTGGCTATGTGTTTTTCTGTCTCTTTCTGGGTTAGAATTGAGCTCCACTAAACACTGGTAGGATAGTGCCTAAGGCACTTGACTGCTAACCAGAAGGCTCAGAGTTCAAACCTACCAGCTATTCCTCAGAAGGAAGGTTGGGCAATCTACTTCCATAGCGATATCGCCTTGGAAACCCAAGGAGGGCTCCTTATGAGTTGGGTCCGACTCGATGGCACTTAACAACAACAACAAACCAAGAATGAAAGACCTGGAATGAATTTTGGAACTGGGTCTTGAATTTTTAAGGATAAAAATCAGTTAGCCCTAGTAACTTTTAAAATTAATGTTGTTGTTGTTGTGTGCCGTTGAGTCAAACCCGACTCATAGCGACCCCTCCTTGGGTTTCCGAGGCAGTATCACTACGGAAGTAGGATTGCCCAACCTTCCTTCTGAGGAGTGGCTGGTGGGTTTGAACCACCAGCTTCTGGTTAGCAGGCAAGTGTCTTAGCCACTATGCTACCAGAGCTCCTTTAATAGTAACAATAAAAAGCATGAGGCAGAAGGAGGGTGCATAGGGAGAGTTTCTAGTCAGAGGTAAAGAGAGTGCTGAAGGGAAGAGAGGGGGTAGCATGATTGACAGACTGTAAGCCTCAGAATCTTTACTTCTAAACAAGAAGTTACAAGACTTAACCTCTGAGGTGTTTTGCAAAGACAAAATAAAATCACTTTCAGAAATATTCTCTTACTTGTAACTCAGGGAGCTTTTTGAGTACTATACCAAAATAGGATGCATGGGCTTGCTTTTCCTCTGCCAGGACCTGATGGATACTAACAGAGAGAAAGAGAGAGAGAGAGAGAGAGAGAGAGAGAGAGAGAGAGAGGCTACTTTTATGAGTCTAGAACTATTTTTTTCTTTGAGCACTTCTAAACATTGTTCAGCTAATAATACATATACAATTTCAGTCTATGATAATGGAATATTTCATTCAGATGGTCCCACTGTGGCCTGCTCTGGAGAGACAACAGGAGTATTGTTGTCACTAGTTCTGGATGTCACTCTAAGGGGAGTATTAATCTGCTATGATGTGTTCATATGCTAGTATAAAATGGTGAGGTTTCAAAAAAGTTTTTTCATGCATAGAACAAGTAAAAGGACCTGAGGTTTACCTGTAGAAAATGACTGTCACAGAAAAGGCATGTTAGTTAAGTCTGGGGTCAATGAGCTAAGAATGTATCTTACCTTTTAAAATGGTAGAAAAAGAAGAAGAATATTTTGTGATGTATAAAAATTATATGAAATCAAATTTCAGTGTATTGGATGGAGCATAACCATGCCCATTAGTTTTGGTATGGTCTGTATCTGTTTCCAGGCTGCAACAATAGAGTTGAGTACTTGTGACAGAGACCCGATAGACAGCAAAGCTGAGGATATTTGCTATTTGCCCATTTGTGCAAAACGTTTGTCAATCTTGGTTTAGGTGATACCTGCTTGAGGACTTATCATACACAAACATTTGGAGAAAATAGTCTCTGACCTCAAGACTTTATTACTTGTGAGTGGCGCACTGGTAAACATGAACCACTGGATTCTGGGGCAGCCTCTGGGAGTATGGGAGAAGGGCAAAAGTAGACAGGTTTGAAAATTGTGATATTATGGCAGATGAAATGGAATTTTAGAACTTTATTTCTGAAGACTCATGATTCAGCACTCAGGATTACTCACTTCTCTTAAATACAGGAGATTTTCTGTCTGGTTCCGTAGAAATGACATTTATTCTTAGGAATGTCCTTCTGCATATCTCCTTTTCTGCCCTTCCTATGATATAGAGGTGCAATTATGAGATTAGAGTCAGTCCAGTCTGGGTTGGCATGCTTACGCTTCCTCTCAAATATTCTTCTATATCTGCAAATAATTTACCCTCACCATAGCTCAATCTTCTCATCTGTAAAGTAAGAAAAATGTCACATGTAGAGCTGTTGTGAGAACTGAGGTAACGGATGTGAAAGTGGTTGGCATACATGGGTTTTAACAAATGTTATTTCAATTCAAAATCTAGCTTTAAAAATCTCCTCCAATTCTACATGGCAGTGAGTTTCTCCCCCTACTGTGTTTCCATAATATTTTGTTCCTCTTTGTCTTCTTCATTTACATTGTGTTATTGTAATTTTCTTTTGTGCATGATCATCTTCTCCACTAGACAGAGAACTTCTTAAGGACAAGAAACTTGTCTTATTCCTTTACTTTCTTCCAGAACATACTATGCTACATTCTGCATAGTTTGTACTCAATAGCCTTTTTTTTGGGGGGGTACAAACACATGGATTAGTTTTAATTAGTATGTTTGGAGAACATTAGGCTTCTCTGTCAGAGAAAGTCAATTATGTTCAAAAGTTCTGTAGCTTATTTGGTATAGTATGAAACTTATCCATCCAGAATTTAATGGCAAAATATTGTGTAAAATACAGAAATAATCTCTGATCCAGTTGAAAAATTAAATTAAATTAAATGTCTGTGAATGGAAATAAAATTGATATTATTATTTTGAAAATAAGCCACACATTCTCTAGCAGCATTGTACAATAATATAATATAAACTACAAATAGAGCCATGTATATGATTCAAAAGTTTTAGGAGCCACATTGCAAAATATGAAAAGAAACCAGTTATCTTAATTTTCATATACTTTTATTTGTTGTTGTTGTTGTTATGTGCTGTCCAGTTGGACCCAACTCATAGCAACCTCTCCTTGGGTTTCCAAGGCAGTATCACTATGGAAGTAGATTGCCCAATAAATCATTAAATATAAAATATCATCACTTTAACAAATAGTTAATATAAAAATATTGGTATATTTTGCACTTTTTTTTTTCATTCTATAACTCTTCAAAATCTATCTTACAGTACAGTGCATCTCAATTTGTTCTTAGCTACATTTGTAATGTTCAATAGTCACTTGTGGCTAATGGCTACCATACTAAACTGCATAGTTCTATAATATTTATGGTAGCTCTGAAAGAACATGATTATAAGTTCAGCCAACCTTCATTCACCAGTAGACATTTAGCAGCAAAAAAATGTCATTCCAGACTGTGTTAGTTCAGTCTGTGTGTCATCTTGGCTGGGCCTGGTTGAGGGACTGGACAGATGGATGTAGTATTCCCCATGATGAGACTGGTAATCAACTCCATGGTGTAATCTACTGTGAGAAGCTGAGTAGCTGCCTTAGGGAATGTGGTCTGCTTCCTGTATATAAGCAGAAGGCTTGGGGCATGGTCTCTAGCTTATGGCATGCTTAGACACTGCATGTAACCATGTCATTTTTCAGCAGCCTGCCATGCTCTGCTGACCTTGGGACTTTCAGTGCACTTGAATGAATGGCCTGCTGTGTAGTTTGGTAACATCAGAACTGTGCCTTTTTACTTGTCAACTTTGGGCTTGTCATTCTTAGCAGCCAGCAGCTGTCTGAGTGAAGAAAAGCCTCTAGCTCCAGTGGGCAGGGAGCAGGAAGCAGAGCTGAAGCTCAAGGTTGAGGGACCTTCACCCAGCCCCTATAGCCTGGTACTCTGAACTTAGACTTAATGCCTCCAAACTGTAAGAGAATAAACTCCTTTTTGTTCAAACCATTCCATTTGTGGTGTATTCTTGTCAGAACAGTATTAGGTAACCAGAAAAGAATATGGTACAGAGAGAGTGGGGTGCTGCTCTGACATATAGCTAAAATGTGGAAACAAGAGTGGAGTGTGTCCTTGACCTGAGACCCTGGCAGAGAGACCCCAACATACAGCATGAGAGACAGCAGGAGCAGAGCCAAGAGATCGGTGTGAGAGACAACAGGAGCATAGTCCAGAGACTGGTATTAAACAGTAACATGTTTACCAGCCCACGGAGGAGAAAGCCAGGTGCCATTGGGTAGGCAGCTTCCTGGCAGAGTGGGTTGCCTTCAAGTGTTAATTGGTAGAAAAGATCGGCATGAGATGGAGTAGCAGGTTGGCTGGCCCATGGAGCAAGAGAGCTGAGTGCTTTTGGACCAGGAAGATTTCCTGTGGATTGGGTTGCCTTTGGCATTAATTGGCAGAAATGTAGAGACTGAGGAAATGAAAAGCAGAGCTGCCTCAGCCTCAAAGGGTAGGACCATGGCCTTTGGGGGTGGAACCACCACAAACTCCTAGGTTTCAAAGAGCCAGGCCTTCACCAACTTGTTTCTGGAGTGTGGGGCTGCTTGTTCATGTGATCTAGTGGGATGGAGTCATAGCCGCTGCTCGAGAGTGAGGGGGCAGGGCTGCCATGCCCAAGAGGGCGAGGAATGGCTCCCACCAGGTCAAGGGGGTGAGGTTACTACTTAGAGGAACTAGGAAACTAGAGCCACCCAGTGAGAGAGATCTGTAGAGAAGCCATCCAATGAAGAGCTATACAGGTGCCAAGTTGACAAAGGGTGGAATTGTGGTAGTTCAGTTTGTGTGTCAACTTGGCTGGGCCTGGTTGAATGGCTGGGCAGCTGGATGTAGTATTTCCCATGATGAGACTGGTAATCGACTCCATGGTGGAATCTACTATAAGCAGCTGAGTAACTGCCTTAGGAAATGTGGTCTGCTTCCTCTATATAAGCAGAAGCCTTGGGAAATGATTTCTAGCTTATGGCATGCTTGGACCCTGCATGTAGACACATCATTGTTCAGCAGCCTGCCATGCTCTGCTGACCCTTGGATTTAGAGTGGACTTGAATGAATGACCTACCATGTGGTTTGGTAACATTGGGACTGTGACATTTTATTTGTTGACCTTGGGCTTGTTAGCCTCAGCAGCCAAGTAGCTGCCTGAGTGAAGAGATGCCTCTAGCTTCAGTGGGCCAGAAGCAAGAGACAGAGCTGAAGCCCAAGGTCGGGGTGCTTTCACACAGCCCCTTAAAGCCTGGCACTTTGAACTTGGACTTAAAGCCTCCAGACTATGAGAGAATAAACTCCTGTTTCTTCAAGTCATCCATTGGTGGTATATTCTTGTCAGAGTGGCACTAGGTAACCGAAACACAGACAAACGTTATTTGGTGATAATTCTATTGACCAGTTTATCTGTACTTGTGTATGACTGAAAAAACAAATTGGTGTTTGAACCATGGCAGTATATATGCTGATCTTATTATCCCCTCTAATTAGAGACTGTTAAAATTTCTTGAAAATCTGTAAATGCATTTGACCCTGTATCTTCCCCTTGTGAAACAAGTGATGATTTTGCTCTGAAGGGAGTCCTTGCTAGTGTGATTGTGCTGGGGCAGGTTGTGCCCCTTGTTGCTGCTGTTTCCTGGTAGCTGCTGACTGTGCCAAATTAGAAGAAGTTGTGCTGAGGCATGTTTCACTTCGTGACGAATGTGTCTCAGTGCAAGTCCCAATTTGTGCAGTTTGGCATCTGTGCAGACAGGTACTGAGCTTCTGGCTGAACTGAACCAAAACGTATGGTTCCACCTCAATTTCATTGCCTCAGGGAGATGCAGCCAAAAGACATGCTTTTCTACAAAGACTTTTTCTGTTTATACTTTTAAATAGAAAGCAAAGTTAAAAGATTACAACATGTGGGTCCTGGTTTGCGCTGAAAAAAATCAGATATCAGTGATCCAGTTTACCTGTTTATTCATAAATACCTTATTAGTTCCCAAGTGGGACTTTTTGCATCTTCTTAATTTTTCTTTTAAAACCACATCCATAAAACGTATGCAGCTGTTATTTAAATATTTAAAAAACAAATAATGGAAGCTTTTATATATTCTATTATGCAGACTTTGAAAACCCATTTTGTTCTTGATAGCTGTTTGGAAGGTTTTTATGGGCCTACAGCCAAGCCTAAATCTAGCTTTCTGAGGAAGAAAAGGAAGGATGAAAAAGGCCCCTTGCAGTTCTAGTCATCTGTGATTCTATGACTCTGAGATAAACCTTTCAAAATATGATGACTTCCTAATGCCTGAAGTGTGAGTGGCTTTAGAAAAGCACAAAGGGAAAACATCCAGCTACATTTTATTATAGTAAAGTCAATTAAATAGAATCAGAGGATCATCATCTTGGTTATATCTATCACGGATCATAAGAGATTAAAAAAAAAAAAGTCTTTGTGGTCTCAGCTACCATTTCCCACTTTCACATAAAGAGCCATGGAGACCCGTAAATAATTGTTGGGATACATTTCAGCAGCAGCTTCACCACATAGGCACGCTATTACATTTAAATTGGTTAATATTCCATTGTTAGTGATCTGCCTTTTATATAAGAAGACATTCAGGAAAAGGATTGTATCACTGCATAAATAACACATCTCTTGGTCTTGGCTTTGTCCTGTGAAGTTCCTGCCAAAGACTATTGAAATCTTGGTGTTTGTTCAATAGGTAAAAAAAAGCTTTTTTTTTTTTTTTGTCACAAACAGTGTCTCATTTATTTATCTAGATCTCTTCCCTTCTGTTTCTCTGCATCCTGTTCTAAAAATAAAAGCATATGGACTCTGACGTACTGCTTTTTGCCCAGTCAGTATTCTGTTTATGTCACTTGTTTCCTTTAAAGAAAATTACTTCCCTTCAATCTAATATCTCTTGAGACTAACCTTACAATCAAAATATAATATTTAGATGGTCAGATGATTAAACAGACAGACCAGAATAATAACTGCAGTCTTTAGAATTTCACATATTTTTTCCCAGTGTTTAGGGCAGTACTTTGGAAATACACTCCACATATAGATGAACAATAATTTTAAAGAAATATCTAGTTCCGAATCCAAATGTCTATCAAGATTTTAACCCATCAGTTTTCAACTTTGAATTGCTAATTGTGAAAACATCACTTGTTACCATTAGGAAAAATCTTTGAGATGGTACTTGAATATGTTATTCTATTTCTGTTGTATTAACTTCATTTTTTTCAGGAATTTTCTTGCCTATAAGTGAACTTATGAATTAAGAACTGTGAACTCCTATCACAAGCTGTTGTTTAGGATAAATGTCAATCCAGACTAACAATAACTAACAATAATAACTTCATTTGCTCATTCCTGCTCCCTCTTATCACAATATTTCTAACTTAAATCCTTATCAGACTTCCTTTAATTTGTTTCATTGACTAAGTTACAACCAAGTGAGAAGGTAAAATACATCATCAAACAAAACAAATCGAATTTTAAGATAGTATATAGAGAACATTTTAAAACAAAATCACAAAGTTGAAAAGTGGCAAACTATGGATAACATTGCCAAGAATGAGAATTCCAGAACACTTAAATGTGCTCAGGAGTTACTTGTACTTGGACCTGTACCTTTTCCCAAATTAAGAGACAGTTGTGTGAACAGAACAAGGGGATATTGTATAGTTTAAAATCAGGAAAGGTGTGTGTCAGGGTTGTATCTTTTCACCATACTTATTCAATTTGTATACTGAGCAAATAATCCAAGGAGCTGGACTACATGAAGAAGAATACAATATTATGATTGGAAAAAGATTAAATAGCAACCTACGATATGCTGATGACATAGCCTGGCTTGCTGAAAGTGAAGAAGTCGAAGCACTTGCTGATGAAGATCAAAGACAACAGTCTTTAATATGGAATACACCTCAACATAAAGAAAACAAAAATCCTCACAATTAGACCAATAAGCAACATCATGATAAATGGAGAAAAGGTTGCCACTGTCAAGAATTTCATTTTACTTGGATTCACAATCATCATCGATGGAAGCAACAGTCAAGAAATCATGCAAAGCATTATATTGGGCAAATTGACTGCAAAAGACTTTAATGTGTTATAGAGAAAGGTGGTCACTTTGAAGACTAAGGTGCACTTGACCCAAGCTATGGTGTTTTCAATTGCCTCATACACATGTGAAGGTTGAACAACAAATAAGGAAGATGACAGAGTAACTGATGAATTTGAATTATGGTATTGGTGAAGAATATTGAATATACCATGAACTGGCAGAAAAAGAACAAATTTACATTTGACAAAGTAAAGCCAAAAGTTCCTTAGAAGCAAGAATGGCAAGACTTTGTCTCTCACACTTTGGTTGTACTATCAGTAGGGATCAGTCCCTGCTGAAGTATATCATGCTTGGTAAAGTAGAGTGTTGGCGAAAAAGAAGAAGATCCTCTAGGAGATGCATCGACGCAGTGGCTGCAACAATGGGCTCAACTATAGCAAAGATTGTGAGGATGGCGTGGGACTGGACAGAGTTTCTTTCTATTGTTTGTAAGATTGCTGTGAGTTAGACCTGACTAGATGGCAACTAACAACAACAACATGGTGAAAAGGAAGGGGGATTTAGAGATGGAAAATATGGGTTTGAATCTTGGCTCTGCTCCGACCTGTGTGGTTTAGGGCAAGGCATTTTAATCATTTATGCCTTCGTAAAGCTCAGAAAATCATATTTGTTATACATTCCTCTTGACATTTTAGAGGATCAAATGATCAAGAGAATAGGAAAACACTGTGTAAAGAGTAAAGGGAAATTGTAGTTAAATTGCTCACTCTTGACACTAGTTTGAGATTAATCTTGAGGTTGACAGTTTCTTATTTTTGCTCTCATCCTCTCCCCCCAGAAATTATTGTTTTTCCCTTATTCAAAGAACACCCATTGCAACAGATCATGCTTAAATTCTTTTTTGTACACTTTGTTTCAGGATATATCAGACTAGGGGTGGTGGTGGGATACCATGTTTTTTCACATATAACATACCAATGCATACAATGTGCAAAGTGTGCACAGGAGACTAATGTGGGAGGGATTGCAGAGCATTCTGAATACCTAATTCCACTCTGACAGGAATATAGCACAAATGAGATGGCTTGCAAAAACAGGAATTTATTCTCTTAAGGTTTAGAGGCTTTAAGTCCGAGTTCAAAGTGCTGAGCTCTAAGGGCTGGGTGAAAACTCCTCAGCCTTGGACTTTAGTTCTACCTCTTGCTCCTGGACCACTGAAACTAGAGGGTTATTTTCACTCAGACTGCTACTGTCTGCTGAGGATGATAAGCCCAGATATGACAAGTAAAAAGACACAGTCCCTATGGTTACCAAACCACACGGCAAGTCATTGATTCAAGTCCACTGAAAGTCCCAAGGTTGGCAGAGCATGGCAGGCTGCTGAACAACAACACAGCTACATGCAGGTTTCAAGCATGCCATAAGCTAGAGACCACTCCCCAAGGCATCCCCTTATACACAGGAAGCAGCCTACATCCCTAAAGCAGCTACTCAGTTGTTCACCATGGAGTCAATTACCAGTTTCATCATGGAGAATACTACATCCAGTTGCCCAGCCACTCAACCAGGCCCAGCCAAGTTGACACACAACCTTAACTACCACAGGTGGTTTGCAAAAAATCATATAACACATGTTATGTGTGTAAAAGTATGGTACCATACTTCACCCAGTGAAACTTAAGGAATTCAGTTGTGGAGATTTCTTCTTATTTCTTCTTTCTAGCACTGGCACAATGTTCAGAATATGGTGTACATGTAATAATAATATATATATAAAGATTTATTGCATAATATGTGAACAAATTGGTATTTTATTTGAAGTTACCCCTTATTTCACATTACCTGGTTTTATTGAAATTTATTGATATGGAATTAAATTTATTAGATTTGAAAACCAAAAGATAATTTTTATTTAAAAATTATCTCTATATTTTATAAAGATTTTGTATTTGCAACTATTCTTGTCTCAAATAGTTCATGTTTAATAGATATTAGAAATTTATTCTAAATTATAGAAATAATTGTTTAAACCTTAGGCAGATTAATTACAGTAAGAATTTTGATTTTTACATTTATTTTTTTGATGTGGAGACCACTTCTTTCCTATTAAAACAATTAGGGCATTTAAATTTCAAAAAAATATGTCATTCAATCACTATTTATTGTGTCCAGCACTAAGTTATGTTGTGGGAATAAAATAACATAGCACCTGCATTATAACAACTTAAAATCTAGAAAGAAAGTAACCACAAAAGACTGAAACCAAGTTAATTACCATTAAGTCAATTTCATAGATATCCTATAGGATAGTGTAGAACTGCCTCATAGGGTTTCCAAGGCTGTAAATCTTTAAAGGAGAAGAGTGCTTCATCTTTGTCCCATAGAGAAGCTGTTGGGTTCTCCCACTGACCTTTTGTTTAGCAGTCAAATTTTTTAACCACTGTACCAGCAGATCTCCTAAATACATAATAAGTATCATAAAATATTACTAGATAAAAGGATTATTAATAGATGTTGCTAGAGCTCTGAGGAAACAAACTACTTCTGGTATTAATGGAAGAGGAACAGTTTTTAAAGGGAGGTTTTAAAGAGTTGTGGGTCTGAAAGAAATGTAGACAGTGCAAAAGATAGGAAAGTTTAAGCTGAATGAATGATATTAAAGCAATGGAACAAACTGGTGAAGAAAAGACTGGTTAGGGAAGAGATTATATTACAGAATATTTTGGGGATTTGCAAGGTCAAATATCAGAATATTACAAAGTCAATGGTGAATGAGAAGTAGGACACAGTGACTTTCAGAGACCTGAATTCATAAGAGTATACAAAAAAATAGGATTCAACTGTAGGGTGTAAGGAGTGGAGGGCAATGAGAGTGGAAATGAAGTAAAAGAGAAGTATATAGTGATGCTGATGAAAAAAAATGATGCTATTGTCTGAAAGGGAGGGAACATAGAGTGAAAGACAAGTTTGGGGGAGAAGATAATGAGTTCTCTTGATCATGCTACTCAAAGTGTGGTCCTAAATGAGTGGGACTGGTGGCATCTGAGAGCTTATTAGAAAGCCAGGATCTGGGATCCCAACTCTGACCTACTGGATCAGAATCTGCATTATACAATATCCTAAGTGAATCCAATGTGCATTAAAGTCTGAGCACAGCACATTGCTCTACAAGATGAGCTGTTTTAGTTGTTTACATTGTGTAAAAAATGGCTGGAAAATCAACTTATGAAAAAAAAAAAAAAAAAAAAAGATATGAGACCTGAACACAATTTTTCCAGTACAGGCATCAAAATACTATTTTTAAATAAGATTATCTGCAATATTGAGGCAAAATTGGGTTCTAGGTTTAAGAATTCTGGACATTAATTTTTAAAGTTTGTATGAAAAAGAGTGGCCTGAATTAATCATCCAATATGAGATACTGGTCTTCTCACTAATATGCAAATATTAGGCTTTTCATGGAATATTTAGTAAGTGATAATACTGCAATGTTTTCCAAATACCAAAGTTTTAATTTTATAGTACTGTGTTGAAAAGATTTAATTTCTGAGCTATGCTTTTTGGCTTGAAAAAATTGCATTTCAAAAAGTATTATTTAGAATCATGACTTTTCTATTTGGAGTCACAATTGCTACAGGCAAATTTACTGATTGTCATTTTTTTTTTTTTTTTTATTTTCTTTAGTTACAATGACCTAAAATGACAAAATCACAAAAATGTTTTAAATTAACAATTTCACTTCACCTTTTTTTCAGCAAAGTTTGATTTTTATCAAGCCTTTTTTCCTTCTGTTCTATCCAATTTCATCAACATTGCCAACCCTGGAACTAAATCTCTTCATTAAACTAAACCAGGCAAAGCCAATCAGGTCCAGTCATATGCCAACTGGTTACAATAGCTGATTCTAATGATGAAATATAACCCAGGGTTAAAGTCAAACCCAAAACAAACAAACAAATTCCTCCAGATTGGATGCCACATGCTCTCATTTGAGACACTGGATATCCAGTCTGAATTTTCTAATGGATGGAATGAGATGGAGTGTGCACATTACTTTAAAGAACCATGTAATTTCTGTTCTCTGAGAATAATTTTCAAACATGCTCCAATATCTTTAGACTCTTCCAGATTCCTGAGTTTAGCCTCTTTGTGGTAGTTAATTATATTTATTGTAATGATGTGATGTTTGGAACTCTACTTGTTCTTGACGCTTGTGGTTTTGATCCAGGCAAAAGTCTATGACCACAATAACCACATTAGCCTGGCTCATAACCCCCAGATTTACAAAGTAATTCAGTACTAACTCCTCTCCCTAAAAAGCCTTCAAGATGATAATCTATTTCTTAAATACATACCATTTGAAAGCACTTTGCTGTCCCCCCAGATTAACAAAAATGGGAAACATTTTCCATTCCGAAAACATATGATGTAGGCTAGAGATTGACACCATGTTTAGGAAATTTATTTTACTGCAAAGAAACTTGACATTACTTAAGTTTAAAAGAGTATATAATACATAATATTCTTAAGGCAAGTTTTTCCTGAAAATTTGACAACATTAAATGTTTTAACACAACCAAAGAAATACATTATTAGTATCATATCTGATGTTGTCACTGGCTCACAATATTTCACCTGCTTTGTCATGCTGACAGATTCAAATTGACATGTTTTGAAACATGAATTAAAGTTTTCCAGAACTATAAGTTTCTTACTTAAGACTTAACTTCTACTTATTTGTGCACTATGAAATGATAGAAACATAAGTTTTTGAGAAGCTGGAGTTTAATACAATCTTTTTCTCTCCAAACTTGAATTATAGCAGTCCAATCCTTCACCCTATTTAGATTTGTCTCTAAAACAAAAGCATTTTTAAAATTGGTACAATTGTTGGCCTGAGCCACTGAAAATCCTTGAACTTGAATCATGGCTATATAAGGTGTTCTTACAAAGAGTTTTAAAATTTCATGAAAAAAAAAAAAAAAAAAAAACCTCCTGATAAAATTTGTAAATCATGCTTTTTGCTTGCTTAGCAATAGCAACTTTTATAAATATAATCCTTCCTTTTCATCCTACTCAATTCTAAAAACATCCCAATGAGCATGTATATATATGTACAAATATATTACATATATTAGATTACCCAATAACATCAGAATCAAAGATTTACACTGGCTGTTTTTCATATGCCATTGTTTGCAAGTAAAACATTATTCTATCACTTTCCTTCTTTTTGTTTGTTTGTCAATAGGTTGGATTTCTGAATCATAGTGAATGGGACTTGACAAATAATTTGGTTATATTAGATTTAGCTAATTTAAATATCCATAACTATAATTGAATAAATAATAGTAAATTAAGATTAAAGATAAAAATATAATTTATCAATATGCCTCATGAATTCCAACATCTATATTCATATTTCATTTCAAATTTCCTCTTGATCCCATGACTTGTCTGTTTTATTAAAATACATTCTTGAATGTCTCAAAAACATCTTCAATTTATTATCTCCAAAACTTAGTCTTGACTATCATTTCAAACCTGCTCATACCCATATCTTCCTCTTCTTGATGTGTGAAACTATAATCTGTCCAGTTGTTTAATTCAGAAACTTAAGAGTCTTGTTTGATGATTCTTTGTCACTTGTCTTCATGTCTAAGGTATTACAAAATACTGTTGATTCACTCTTCAAGCTATACGAAAATCTTACTTGATTTTCCACTGCTACCCTGGTAAGCTTTTCCTTTCAACTACCACAGTAGCTTCTTCTCCATTGTCTAATCAAATCATCCCCTTTACAGCATCTAGAATGCTATTTAAAAATGTAAATTAGTAGGGAGATCTATGTAGGAGATCCTGGATAGAATGGGAGAACAATGTGGAACAAAACCCAAAATCATAAAAAAAATAAAGAAAGGACCAGGTTGCTGTTCTGATAGAGCCTGATGGAACCCCTGTGTCTATAGCCCGTAGCTTTCCTTCAGGTCTGGAATTGAATCCACTCCTGTGGCTTCTAGCCAAACAAAAGACAGGCATATAAACTGAACATTTACATTAGGTAGATATACTCCTTGGAGAGATCAATCGTGGGAGAATAGAAGGGCTTTGTATGCACAAGGAGATAGCTCAGGGGGCAGGAGTGCATGGGAGACAAGGACATAGGGAAGAGGTGGCTATGATGAGGAAGCTGGAGGAGAGCTGTTGCATTGTGGAAAATTGCAGTGAATTTCATGAGACAAAGTATATGTGAAGTGCTGTATGGAAAATGTATATGTAAACTTTCACCCAAATCACAATATTTATTTTTAAATGTAAATTGTATTATGCTACTCTCTAATATAAGGGCTCCTCATTCATGTAGTATAGAATCCTAACTGCTTTCTAAAGTATAAGGTTGTGACTAAAACCTATCTCACCAATCTATCTTCATACCACTCTCCAACCTATTCCCACCTCCAGCCATAGTGGTCTTTTGCTGTTTTCCAAACACATCAGATCCTTTTCTACATAGAGTTTCCTACTCCCATATGGTTCCCACTGCCTGGAATACTGTCATTTTCCATACTTGAATCCAGGCTTTCTGTCTTTGTTACTTCCTAAGAGATGCCTTCTCTGGCTACTCAATGTGAAATTACAACTCCATTTTAAGTTATTATGGCTCTCCAATCACTTCCTACTGACCAAAATCCCTATCACAACTTAGTTTATGGGAGGATTTCATGAGCTGTTCCTTGATGTGCACACACATATGTGCCTGTGGATGCACACACATATACACACACAACTCTTATACCTGGTCTCTGGACATGTCCTCAGACCACACAGCCATTTAGCACATCAGGTCATTGTTACCTTAAGCCCTTTTCATGACTCTTTGCTTGCATGATCCACAGCTTCCTCATACTTAATATTGAGCTCAAGTTCAAATAACACCTTTTCCAGACCACTTCCACTATAAATATTCCTCAGACTCTATGCCACCATTTTAATTTTTAAAATAGCCTGTAACACTATTTTTTATCATCCCCTGAATACACAAGATATGAGGGACTTAATTAATGTGTAGGCTTTTCTCATTTTATTGTGCTTCCCTTTATTGTACTTCAGATACTGTATTTTTTTTTTTTACAAATTGAAGTTTTGTGGCAATCCTGTTAGAAAGTTTATTTGTGCCATTTTTCCAACAGCATGTGCTCACTTCATATCTCTGTGGCACACTTTCATAATTCTCACAATAGTTCAAAGTTTTTCACATTGGTATTACACATTTACCACACTACAGTATAGTGTAAACTTTTATATGTATAGGAAACCAAAAAATTTGTGTGATTCATTTTATTGTGATATTCAGTTTATTAAGGTAGTCTGGAAGTGAATCTCCAGTTGTGTTGCTATGAGGCTAGAGACTATGTCACCAGTATTTCAAATACCAGCAGGATCACCATGGTGGACAGGCTTCAGTGGAGCTTCCACAATAAGACAGATTGGGAAGAAGGGGCCATCCATTTCTCAAATAATTAGCCAGTGAAAATCTTATGAGTAATAGTGAAACACTGTCTGATATATTACTAGAAAATTTTATGAATAGCCTTGAAACATTGTTTGATATAGTGCTGGGAGATGAGCCCCTCAGGGTGGAAGGCACTCAAAAACGACTGAGGAAGAGCTGACTCCTCAAAGCAGAGTCAACCTTAATGATATGGATGCAGTAAAGCTTTCAGGACCTACATTTGCTGATGTGGTATGACTCAAAATGGAAAGATAAAGCTCCAAACATCCGTTAATAATCAGAACATGGAATGTATGAAGTATGAAACTAGGAAAATTGGAAGTTGTCAAAAGTGAAGTGGAAAACATAAAGAATGATATCCTAGGCATTAGTGAGCTGAAATGGACTGGTTTTGGCCATTTTGAATCAAACAACCATATGATCTACTATGTCGGGAATTACAGTTTGAAGAGGAATGGTGTATCATTCATCATCACTAAGAATGTTTCAAGATTGTTCCTGAAGTACAACACTGTCAGTGATAGGATAATATCCATATGCCTATAAGGAAGACCTGTTAACAGTACTATTATTTAAATTTATGCACCAAGAAGAAAAGCCAAATTTGAGGAAATAGAAGATTTTTATCAACTTCTACAGTCTGAAATTTACTGAATGTATGATCAAGATGTGTTAAGTATCACTGGTGTTGGAATGCAAAAGTTGGAAACAAAGAAGAATCATGGGTAAATGGGAAATTTGGCCTTGGTGACAGAAATAAAACTGGTGATTGCAGGATAGAGTTTTGCATGACCAATGACTTATTCATTGCAAATACCTTTTTTCAGTAACACAAATGGCAACTATACACATGGACTTCGCCAGACAGAGTACACAGGAATCAGAGTGATGACATCTATGGCAAGTGGTGATGGAAAAGCTCAGTATCTTCAGCCAAAACAAAGCCAGGAGCTGATTGTGGATCCGACCTTGAACTGCTCATATACAAGTTGAAGTTGAAGTTGAAGACAATTAAAACAAGTCCACGAGAGCCAAAATATGACCTTGAATATGTTGTTGTTGTTGTTGTTGTTATGTGCCGTCGAGTCAGACCCGACTCATAGCAAACCCTCCTTGGGTTTCTGAGGCAGCATCACTACGGAAGTAGATTGCCCCATCTTCCTTCTGAGGAGTGGCTGGTGGGTTTGAACCACCAGCCTTCTAGTTAGCAGTCAAGTGCCTTAGGCACTACTGAAGAATAGATTTTCTGCATTGAACACCAGTGACCGAAAACCAGAAGAATTGTGGGATGACATCAAGAGCATAGCATCATCCACGAAGAAAGCAAAAGATCACTAGAAATATGAGAAAGAAAGAAAAGGCAAAATAGATGTCAGAAGAGATTCTGAAACTCACCCTTGAGCAAGAGTAGCTAAAGCAAATGGAAGAAATGACAAGATAAAAGTGCTGAACAGAAGATTTCAAAGAGCAGCTCGAGCAGACAAAGCTAATTACTCTAATGGAATGTGCAAAGACCTGAAGGTAGAAAACCAAAAGGGAAGAATATGCTTGGCATTTCTCAAGCTGAAAGAACTGAGGAAAAAATTAAACCTTGAGTTACAATATTGAAAGATTCTATGGGCAAAACACTGAATGATGCAGGAAGCATCAAAAGAAGATGGAAGAAATACACTGAGCCAGTGTACCAAAAAGAACTAGTCAATCTTCATCCATTTCAGGAGGTGGCATATGATCAAGAACCAATGGTATTGAGGGAAGAAGCCAAAGCTGAACTGAAGGAACTGGTGAAAAACAAGGCTGTAGGAATTGACGAAATATCCATTGAGATGTTTCAACAAACAGATGCCATGCTGGAGGCACTCGCTTGGCTATGCCAAGAGATGTGGAAGATAGCAACTTACTGAAAGAGATCCATATTTGTACCCATTCCAATGAAAGAGATCCATATTTGTACCCATTCCAAAGAAAGGTGATCCCACAGAATGTGGAAATTATCAAACAATATCATTAATATCACATGCAAGTAAAAT
>NW_006921642.1:9227331-9228033 GCF_000298275.1 Orycteropus afer afer
AACCCAAGCCATGGTATTTTCAACAGCCTCATATGCATATGAAAGCTTGACAATGAATAGGGAAGATCAAAGAAGAGTTGATGCTTTTGAGTTGTGGTGATGGCTAAGAATACTGAAAGTACCATGGCCTGCCAGAAGAAAGAAGAAATCTGTCCTGGATGAAGTGCAGCTGGAATGCTCCTTGGAAGCGAGAGTGGCCAGACTTCATGTCATGTACTTTGGTCATGTTGTTAGAAAGAATCATTTCCTTAAGAAGGATGTCATGCTTGGTAAAGTAGAAGGTCAGCAAAAAAGGGGAATGCCCTCAATGTATAGATTGACTCAGTGGTTGCAACAATAAGTTCTGGCATAGCAAGGTTTAAGAGGTTGACACAAGACCTAGAACTCTTTTGTTCTACTGTACATACCATGGCTATGAGTCTGAGAGAGAAATATGGAGAGAGAATTTTTAGATATTGTTTTGCGCTCATAGTAATCTCACGCCATGGAGTAAAACTGTCTTGTAGTTTTCTTGCTTGTACTCTTTATAGATCAGATCACCAGACTTTTTCTGACAGAGACACTAGGTGGGTTCAAACCACCAACCTTTCAGTTAGCTGCAGAGTACTTAACACTTGCGGCACTAGGGCTCCTTTCTGTCTTTATATGTATATCTGTATGTATATCTATACCTATACACTACATGTAAACTGTTCTCTCTCT
>NW_006921642.1:9228133-9233286 GCF_000298275.1 Orycteropus afer afer
GTTTACTTGTGTTTTATTGGCAATGCAAAAACATTTGATTGTGTGGATCATAACAAATTGTGGATAACATTGGGAAGAATGGGAATTCCAGAATATTTAATTATACTCATGAGGAACCTGTATATAGACAAGGAGGCTGTCGTTCGAGCAGGACAAGGGAACACTGCATGGTTTGAAATCAGTAAGGGAGTACATCAGGGTTGTATCCTTTCACTACACTTATTCAATCTGTATGCTGAGCAAATAATCTGAGAACTGGTGGTATGAAGAATATGGCATCAGGATTGGAGGAAGAATCAATAACAACCTGTGATATGCTGATGACACAACTTTGCTTGCTGAAAGTGAGGATGACATGAAGCACTTACTGATGAAATTTGAAGAATATAGTCTACAGTATGGATTACATCTCAATATAAAGAAAACAAAAATCCTCACAACTGGACCTATAAGCAGTGTCATGATTAATGGAGAAAAGACTGAAGTTGTCAAAGATTTCACATTGCTTGTTTTTACAATCGACGCCAATGGAAGCAGCAGTCAGGACATCTGACGAGGTGCAGTCCTGGACAAATCGGCTGCAAACAACCTCTTTCAAGTGCTGAAGAACAAAAATATCTCCTTGAGGAATAGGGTGTGCCTGACACAAGCCTTGGTGGTTTCAATCACCTCAAATGCATGTGAGAGCTGCACAATGAACAAGGAAGACCAAAGAAGAGTTGATGTTTTTGAGTTGCAGTGTTGGCAAAGAATGTTGAAAGTACTATGGGCTGCAAAAAGAACTAACAAATGTCTCCTGGAGGAAGTGCATCTGGAATGTTCCTTGGAAGAGAGAATGACCAGACTTCATCCCACCTACTTTGGTCATGTTGTCAGAAGAGACCATTCCCTGGAGAAGGATGTCATGCTTGATAAGGTGGAGAGTCAACAAAAGAGGGGAATGCCCTCAATGAGATGGATTGACACAGTGGCAGTGACGATGGGCTCAAGTATAGCAAGGATCATGGAGCTGGCTCAGGACCACACAGTGTTTTATTCTGCTGTGCATAGGGTAGCTATGAGTCAGAGCCACCTTGATGGCACCTAACAACAACAACAGAAACTAGAGAATAGATTTGATGAATTGCATGCCAATGACCGAAAACCAGAGGAATTGTGGGATGACACGAAGAACATCATCCATGAAGAAAGTAAAGGGTCATTATAAAGACAGAAAAGGAGGAAAAGATGAAAATGTATGTCAGAAGAGACTCTGAAACTTGCTCTTGAATTGAGAGTCACTAAAACAAATGGAAGAAATGACACGATAAAAGAACTGAACAGAAGATTTCAAAGAGCAGCTTGAGAAGACAAAGTTTATTATAATAGTGGTTAAGGCACTTGACTGCTAACCAGAAGGCTGATGGTTCAAACCCACCAGCCACTCCTCAGAAGGAAGATGGGGCAATCTACTTCCATAGAGATACTGCCTCAGAAACCCAAGGAGGGGTTGCTATGAGTCGGGTCCCTCTCAATGGCACATAACAACAACAACAACAACAATGTGCAAAGACCTGGAGTTAGAAATTCAAAAGGGAAGAACATACTTAGCATTTCTCAAGATGAAAGAACTGAAGAAAAAAATTTAAGCCTCAAGTTGCAATATCGAAAGATTCTATGGGTAAAAAATTGACTGATGCAGGAAACATCAAAAGAAGATGGAAGGAATACAGAGTCACGGTTCCAAAAAAAATTAGTTGATATTCATCTATTTCTGGTGGTGGCATGTGATCAAGAAACAACACATTCTGTACTGGAGATACTCACTCATCTATGCCAAGAAATTTGGAGGACAGCTACCTGGTCAACTGACTGGAAGAGATACATATTTGTACCCATTCCAAAGAGAGGTCCAACAGAATGTTGAAATTATCAAACAATATCTTTAATATAGCACACAAGTAAAATCTTGCTGAAGATAATTAAAAAGTGGTTGCAGCAGTATATTGACAGGGAACTTCCAGAAATGCAAGCTGGAGTCAGAAGAGGATGAAAGATGAGAGATATCATTGCTTATGTTGGATGGATCTTGGCCGAATGCAAAGGGTATGAGAAAGATGTTTACTTGTGTTTCATGAACTATGCAAAAGAAATGGATTGTGTGGATCATAACAAATTATGGACAACAGTGAGAAAATGGGAATTACAGAACACTTAATTGTGCTTATGAGGAATCTATACACAGAGCAAGAGGCTGTCATTCGAACAGAACAAGGGGATACTAATGGTTTAAAATCAAGAAGGGAGTGTATTATGGTTCTATCCTTTCACCAAACTTATTCAGTCTGTATGCTGATCAAGTAATCTGAGAAACTGTACTGTAGGAACACAGAATGAAGATAGGAAGACTCATTAAAAACCTGCAATATGCAGATGACACAATCTTGCTTGTTGAAAGTGAAGATGACTTGAAGCACTTCCTGATGAAGGTTAAGGACTACAGTCTGCAGTATGGATTATACCTCAACATAAAGAAAACAAAAATCCTCACCACTGGACCAATAACCAGTATCACGATAAATGGAGAAAAGATTGGATTTTTCAAAGATTTCATATTACCTGTTTCCACAATGAACACCAGTGGAAGCAGCAATCAAGAAATCAGATAACAACTGATTGGTGAACAGGATAGGCAAACAGGAATACATCCTAGACCAATGGTAGATTTGGCTGCAGATAATCTTACATATACACTTGTGTTGCAAAATTAGCTATGAACATTACAGAAACAACAGAAGACAGGCTTAGAGTAACTTCTAAGAGACAACCACACATCTTGTGAGAGAGAATCACTGGGCCTGAGGTCTCCGGGCCATAGTCTCAGGGGACATCATGCTCAATTGGCACACATAATTCTTAAAAATTTTGTTCTACAACCTACTTTGGTGAATAGCGACTGGGGTCTTAAAAGCTTTTGAGTGGCCATCTAAGAAGTAACTATTGGTCTTCTCTCATCTGAAGCAAAGAAGAGTGAAGAAAATCAGTCATTGGGAAGCAATTAGTCCAAAGATAAGATGGACCATGGCGACCTCAGCCTCCATGACCCCAAGAGCAGAAGAACTAGATGGTGCCTAGCTACCAATGGCAACTGCTGGGAAAGGGATCAAATCCGGAGATCCTGGGAGGAAAAATATAGAATAAAATTCAAAAACAGAAAAATGACCAGAATTACTGGTCAGAAAGAGACTGGTGGAAACCCTGAGATTAAGATCCTGGGTTACTTTTTGGGACTAGAAATGGGCTCATTTCCATGGTTTGGCTCTCAGCCTAATGCTAGAAACACCTACATGCAGAACATCTGCCCTCAGGTGATGTACCCACTTAATCTAGGGAGATGCACCACTTGGATCAGTCATCCATATGGCTCCAGAGGGGTAGCACTCACATAGCAGGGAAGCTGGACAGAAAAGAACATGTAGATAAGAAGGGCCTGGTATTTAAAAAAAAAAAAAAAAAAGATTTCAATGTACAATTAAAAATAAATAAATAAATCAGACATCGCATTGCACTGGGCAAATCTGCTGCAAAAGACCTCTCTAAAGAGGGCAAGATGGTGGATTAGGCAGAAAGACTACACAGACCCTCTTCAACAAAGAAAAGGGAAACCAATTAACACAGACACAGAAGATAATCCTGGAACCCTGAGCCTTGAAGGGAAGGATATAGAAGTGGACTACCCAACTAGCAGAAGAATTTGTGTGAAAATACTAAAAAAGGAGACATATGGAGCTGCAGTCTGGCAGTGGTCATGAGTGATCCTGACGGTACAGGACAGCTTGGAGATTCCCAAGTGGTGGTAGGACTTAAGAATTAACCTAAAAATCACCCTGCTAACCAGGGACTGCATGGAGGACTGTGCACGGTGGCTGGGGAACAAATGGAGAAGATGAAGAGAAAGGTGGGCTGAGCTGTGGACTTTTGCCGGTCCAGAGGATGCTGCCTTTTTGTAGGTTTAAAAAGCAGCTTAACTATTTTGGATATTTAAAGAGACAGCACTCTCACATATTCCTGGGGAGGCAGGACTTAAGAATTAACCTAAAAATCACCCTACTAGCCAGGGACTGCACGGAGGACGTGCACAGTGGCTGGGAACAAACGGAGAAGGTGAAGAGAAAGGTGGGCTGAGCTGTGGTCTTTTGCTGGTCCAGAAGGTGCCGCCATTTTGAAGGATTAAAAAGCAGCTTAACTATTTTGGATATTTAAAGAGACAGTGCTCTCGTAGATTCCTGGGACTTAAGAACATGTTTTGCTTTCCAGCAACCCCAAGGACACTCAGGACCTGCAAGACTGACAAATTTTTTGAACATTAGTGGGAGACAACAACAGTCCCCATAAGACACAAGTACACCCACAACTCCTGCAACTTCACTTACTGAACAAGAGCCACTACCTCCTTTCCACCAATGGGCCAACAATAAAAAACCACCAAGAATAGCCTGAATCACCCTTGGCTGCTCTTCACAAACAGTAAACAGAGATCTAAATACAACAACGCCACGATGCCTCAGAAACAACAAACCATCACAGTCCACACAAAGAAGCAAGATAAAGTAGTAAAAACAAGGGAGCAGGATACAGACCTAGAACACATCCCTGAGGAAGAAGCAGCATTGGAACTCTCTGATAAGGAATTCAAAAGAATTATCTTTAGGTATCTTAAAAGCATTGAGAGACAGACCAAAGAAAACACATAAAAATCCTTACAAGAACTTTGGAAGAAAATACAAGAACAAAATGACAAATTAAATGAAAAATTAGAAATGATTCTAAATCTACAGCTAGAAATCCAGGAGACTAATACTAAATTATTATAAATAAATAACACATTGGAAAGGCAAAGGAGTAGAATTGATGCAATGGAAGGCAAAATGAATGAGATTGAAGACAAATACCTGAATACTTCTTTGGAAAGGGATCAATCAGAAAAAAAAATCAACGCAAAATGAAGAAAGCCTAAGGTTCATGTGGCATACCATCAAGAGGAATAACTTATGTGTCATTGGAATTCCAGAACAAGAAGAGAAAAACAAAACCACTGAGAAAATTGTCCAAGATTTGCTGGAGGAGAACTTTCCTGATATGATGAAAGATGAGAATATATCCATTCAGGAAGT
>NW_006921642.1:9236261-9243868 GCF_000298275.1 Orycteropus afer afer
GGTATCTCTATGGAAGTGGATTGCCCAACCTTCCTTCTGAGGAGTGGCTGGTGGATTTGAATCGCCAGCCTTCTGGTTAGCATTTAAGTGCCTTAGGCACTATGCCACCAGAGCTCCCATGAACTATTATATAGTCATACACACACACACACACACACACACACTTAATATATACATACTATTTCCCCAGTCACCAAGACAGTGGCATATACTAAGTAAGTAAATAACTATTCAAAGGATGAATGAATGAGTCAATCAATACACTTAATGCCCTTCTGGATTTCTTTTAAGTTTGAACATAATGTCCAGATTTTCTTTTTCATCACTTAAAATAAACTATCAAAGTATTTTGCTTCTCATAAAACAACTCCAAAAGTGTTGTGAACTCATCTAAAAAAACTCTGGTACTTCCACACAATGGCCAACAGATAATTATAAATCAACAAATTCGCATTCTGATATTACACTTTAGCAAGGGAAGCACCTTGTTTTGTCAATCAAGATTGCTCACATTTTTGATGAATGATAACTGTCTAGAGTGAACAGAATAATTATCAAAGTGTTCAGGATTTGACTGGCTTTGCTTTGGTAGGTTCTTCTTAGTTGTTTTTGTCAAAAGTACAGCAGTGAGAAAAGGCTGTCTCCTGCTAATTATGGATCTCAGTCACTTTAGTATGAACTCAAAATCTCTGTGTATTTTCACAAATGGGATTCTTAAATGTCTCCAATTTTCAAAGAGCACAGTTTAGCTTAAGTAGTGGGGAAAAAAATTAGGTCATAGGTCTCCTTAGCTAAATTGTTACATGCATAAAGCATGCCTATATTATAGTGATACTAGGAGTTTTATAAATCTTTATACAGTTACACACTAGCACTGAAGGAATGAAAAATGACAAATACAAGGAAACAGGTGGAATGTGATAAATATTTTTACATTAGTTTGCAATATAAGTCTATATAGATGAGCATGTATATTAAATATATCTATTATAGCCAGAGTTTCATTTTATCACTCAAATGTGGTATGTAATATTTAATTGTTTATTCACAAATATTATAGAAAAACTCTAAAACCCAGTAAAAATACAAAAGCATTAACATAAATATTTTCTAAAATATAATAATAATAATGAATGGACTCACAAGACCTAGTTAAAAGGCCAACATTTCACAGCTCAACTTGAGTTTTCGCCTTAGAATTTTCAGTCAGCTGAAATCTAGCTTTCCCAGTTGTGAGCCTGAGATATTATTTGTCTACCTATAAATATATTGCAGTTTGGATGAATTTCAAATATGCTGTACAGATGCAGTTCGGATAGAGAACTAGATTTGGCCACAAGCGAATGTGTCTTTAACTTGTATAAACCATAATGTGTTTAGCAGAACACAGAATGTTTACTGTGTAGCATTTCTTCATTGTTGTGCATTCTTTTTGGCAAGGTATTTTGTATGGGTTCTATAGCCATCAGATTGATTTCTGTTGGTAAACGTCATTATTGCCATTCCACTGCTAGATACTGAAAGACCAGCTCTAGCAGAAGCCCCCAGGTTGGAAGCTTTTATGCTTTTATGGACTATCTGAGTTAAAGGGCTATTAAAAAAAAAAGTTGCTGTCCAATCAACCCCAACTTGTGGTGACCCCATGAATGTCAGAGTAAAACTGTGCTCCATAGAATTTTCAATGGCTGATTTTTTTGAAGTAAATCACCAGGACTTTCTTGTACTGCACCTTGGATCAGGCTGAACCTCCAACCCTTCAGTTAGCAACCAAGCATGTTAACTATTTACACTACTTAGGGACTCCAGTATTTGCCAAAATGAAACTCTGAACATTAATAGGGCCATGCTGATTGAGGGACTATGGCTATATAAAGAGCTAGATTGCTTGCATTATGGGTCTTTCTTCAGAGGACTTTGTTCGTCATCCACATGCAAGACTCTGCTGCTGTGGACATTAAGAAAGTACTGTGACAGAGTACGTTTCCCTTTGCCGCTGCTGCTGAGGGCCTGCCTCCACTCCCAGGAGTTGATGTGCAACTTCAAAAGGAAGGCAAAGCTCAGTCCACCTGTGAATGAAAATGCAGGCACACTATAGTGCCTCATTAGGGGGTGCCTTAGGGCCAAACAGGATCCAGGCCTCTACCACCTGTACTTACATGACCTCTTTCCCATCCCCCTCTTTTTTCCCTTTCCCTGTGGAATTGGAGCAAGCAAAAAAGAAAAAAATACAAAAACAGAGACCAAGGAGAGGACAAGGTATGAGTGAGAGATGTGGCTTGTAGCTAGAATTTTTATGCTTTTACTTATTCTTACTCTTTTTTTCCATGTCTCTTTTCCTTAACTTACAGATTCAGGTTTGGTTGTATTCTTCCTGTCTTTCTATCTTACTAGGATATACATATAATAAGTGGTAACCTTTTAACCTTAACATGATTATGCAAAAGAATAATATTTTTTTTTACACATATTTAAAACTATTTCCCTGGCATACTGAAAAAGAAATAAATTTTTATTTATTTTAATACTCCAAATAGCTGCAAATCAGATATATGATATTTTTGCCATTATATGAGGAAACTATTAGGAAAAAACAAAAATCTTAGCCAATAGATTCTTAGACAGAGTTTCTCTAAGAAAATTCCTGGATTCAAGTACTGTTTCAGACCCAGACCCTGGATTCATGCCTACAATGAGTTTTTGGGACCTCTCTCTAAGATAACCATAGTAGTTCTTTTTGTGAAACCTTAGGTACGTGTGTGCTTATACTGAGATATTATTGCCAGTAAAGCTCTGGTGGTGTAGTGCCTAAGGCATTTGATTGCTAACCACCAGAAGGCTGGTGGTTCAAACCTACCAGCTACTCCTTGGAAGGAAGACTGGGCAATCTATTTTCATAGAGATACCACCTCAGAAATCCAAGGAGGGGTCACTATGAGTTGGAACCAACTCCAAGGTAATGAGTTTGGTTTTTTGGTTTGGGTCAGTAGTTAGTCTTGCTAACTTTGCTGAGGAAAATTTAGCATAGTGTATTTATGAATTATCTATATCTAATCGCTCTGGTGGCTATTAGATATAGATATTTAAAGCACTCAAATTCTATTGGAAAGATTAGCAGTTCTAACCCACTAGCCACTCTGTGTGGGAGAAAGATTGGCAGTCTGCTTCCATAAAAATTTCAGCCTTCAACACTATGGGACAGTCTACTCTGTTGTTTATGGCCACTATGAGTCAGAATTGACTTGAAGGCAGTGGGTTTGGTTTTTGGTTTGCAATCATACTCTACTGTGGTGCTCATTGTGTTGTCGGGAAGTTTACAAAGACTGGACCACAAACGAAACCTAGAAACTCATTATCATCAAGTCAATTATGACTCATAACCCTACAATTAAAAAAGAGGGTGAAGAAGAAGGAGGAGGAGAAGAAGAAAAGATAATTAGGCCATTTCTGAGCCCAATTTTAAGACTCATTCTAATCTGGCATTATGCTGCAGGGACAGCAACTTGGCAATGGAATCAGGAGCCAGCCCTGCAGTATGTTTGTTGCCTGAGAAATCACTTCATTTGTGCTCTTGGGCTGCTAATTTATGATGTGACCCAGATCCTCTGTAGTTCCACTTCCAAAGACGGAACCAATGTGTAACTAGATCCTTTTCCTAACCCAGCAGTACCTGTGTCCTCAGACACATCCATCGCCTCCCCTATTTTCAGTTTCCCTCCTGGAGGTTCTCTAACACATGGTTCTGTCAGAGAACAGAAACAGGACCCACAATATCCATTACAGAAATATGAGGTTTGAAAAGATGGTACCAAGTTCTCATTTGCTAGATATCCAAGTCTGCTGTAAGTGAATAACATTTGCTTTTAAAAGACATGAAAACTTTTTTTTTTTTCCTTCCGGCAGGATTGCATTTGTCACACATGAAAATACTATTCTTAGTCTCCAGTGCAATCCATTCATTATTTTATAGATCCAAAGTCCTCAAGCAAGTATTACAAAACCACATCACATAACGCTTGAGAGTGCTGCATTTCTCATGTGGGTCTTTGATTCATCTGACAGCTGTGGAATAACCCACACAGCCAGGCACTGCTCCAGTGAGTCCCCATGTGTGGAAAGGAAGGGTGCACGCAAAGGTGGGGATTAGCTTACATGCACTTTTTTCCCCTCCTGATCTACCCTTTAATTGAGCAGGAAGCAAGGTCTATTTAGCAGATGCTCTTCTGGGCGTAAGAGACCCAAGTTTTTGTCTCAGTTCTGCTGTTTCTTGTCACTGTAATTCTTGGCAAGTCCCTAAACTCTGGGTTTTAGTTCCATCCTCTCCAGAGTATAGAGGTTTCAAGTGTGAGAATTAATAACATGCATTTGAATGTATAAAGTGCTTGGAGGAGAATCATAAGACATTCTTCTAGAGAATGAATACTCCTAGAGGAAAAAAGAGGCCCTTCCTTTGTTGCTTTGGAGGGATCTCTCATTTTAGGATTTATGCATACAGTACTTTGGGAGACTGTCTACTTATTTATACCATTCTAGTAAATTGAACACAGAGAAATAAAGGCAGAGAGATGCAGGTTTTGAGTCCCTACTAAGCTAACCCTTTCTTAGTTCATTAAAACCGTAACAATAAAGGAGATGTAAATAGTATCAGCATGGTTATATCTAGAGATGAGAATGATGAGGTTTGAATAAGGTTAGTAACTTGCTCTCAGGTCATGGAGCTGGTATGGCCACGTGGATTTGAAACTATATTTTCCCAGCATAATATGCTGCTATCACTGTTAGATAAGATGCCTGATTCTGACTTCAGTGTATACCCAGTCTAAAAGGGTGGCTTAAGCCCCACATGACAAATCAGGTATTAAAATAATTATCCTGTCACAGGAGGCCTACTTGCCATGATATTTTGATTTGGGCAGAGATCCTCTTATTGCCCATATTCTTCCTTTGGGTTCCCTGAGGAGTAGAGTTGTTTTCTATTTGTGGGACCATGCTTGATCATCTGGGTATGTAGTTTGCTGCAAGCCTTGAAAGGAAACTGCTGTTGAGATGTGAAAACAGAAGAGTTTGTTTCCAGTGTCTTATTTTTCATTTTTACTTGCTTGTGTCTCCTTTGAAAAACTGGGCACCAGAATGCTCTAGAAATTAAGCAGTGTAGTGATTAGGTAGAATTTTCTTCTTATTATTGTGGTAAAATATATATAACAAAATATTTGCCATTTGAACCATCTTTATGTGCACAATTTAGTGACATTGTGTTTATCACGTTGTGCAACCATCATTACTATCCATTTTCAATTTTATTCTTCATCCTTAACCAAAACTCAGCACTTTCTAAACAACAACTCTTTCTTTCCCCCTCTCACCTACCCCTCACAGCCATTAGTAAATATCCATCAAAGGTTCTTTTTAGGTTTCTTTGAGTCAGCTCCTAACAGAACAAAACCCTGCCTTGCACTACACCATCCACAATCACTGCCATGCTTGAATCTATTGTTGCAGCCACTGGGTTAATCCATCTTGTTGAGGGTCTTCCCCCTTTTTGCTGACCATCTACTTTACCAAGAAGTATATCTTTTTCCAGAGATTGGTCCCTTGTGACAACACGACTAAAGTACAAGGGATGAAGTCTGGCCATTCTTACTTCTAAGGAGTGTTCCAGCTGTACATCCTCAAAAACATATTTGTTTGTTCTGCTACCAGTCCACGGTACATTTAATATTCTTCATCAACACCAAAATTTAAATGCAGCAATTCTTTTGTGATTTTCCTTATTCCCTGTCCAGCTCTCTCATGCATATGAGGCAATTGAAAATAGCATAGCTTGGGTCAGGCACATCTTAGTCTTCAAAGTGATATGTTTGCTCTTTAACACTTTAAAAAGGTATTTTGTGGCAGATTTGCCCAATGTAACATATCTTTTGATTTCTTGACTCTGTTTCCATGGGCACTGATTATATATCCAAATAAAAGGAAATCCTCAGCAACTTCAACCTTTTCTCTGTTTATCATGATGTGGCTTATTGGTCAAGGTGTATTTTCATTTTCTTTATGTTAAGGTCTAATCCATTCTGAAGGTCTGTAGTCTTCACTTTTAGCAACCAACGTTGTGTTATCTTCATATCACAAGATAGTAAGTCTTCTTCTAATCTTGATACTGCTTTGTTCTTCATATTGTACATTTTCTTAGTTTATTTTCTTAGCATATAAGTAGAATAAATATGGTGAAAAAATACAACCTTGATGCATACATTACCTGATATTAAACCACATAGGATCCCTCTTTTTCTACTTGAATGACTGCCTCTTGGCCTATGTACAGTTTCCTCATGTTAACAATTAAATGTTCTGGAATTCCCATTTTTTTGCAATGTTATTCATAATTTGTTATTTTTTTGTATTTGTAGTATATTTGTTACATAGGCAAATGCATTTGCATAGTCAATAAAACACATTCTTTGCTTTCAGTTAATATTCATCTGGCATCAGCAATGATATCCCTTGCTCCACATCCTCTTCTGAATCGGGCATGAATTTCACACAGTTTTCTGTCAAGACATTGCTGCAACTGTTTGTGAATTATCTTCATCAAAATTTTACTCGTATATGATATTAATAATCTTGCTTGATAATTTCTACATTCTTTTGAATCATCTGTCTTTGCAATGGGCACAAATATTGATATATGTCTTGGCATAAACAAGTACCCATTTATTAAAATATTTTACTGGTTATTCTGCCAATATTTGGAGTCTTATTTTTCACCAGTTCTTTCAGTGCAGCTTGGACTTCTTCCCTCAATATCATTAGTTTCTGATCATATACTACTTTCTGAAGTGGTTGGACATTGACCAATTCTTTTTGGTACAGTGACCTTTTGTATTCCTTCCATCTTTTATTTATGATGCTTCCTGCATCATTCAATATTTTACTCATAGAATCCTTCAATATTGCAACTCAAGGCTTGAATTTTTTTTATTATTTATTTATTTATTCATTTTATTGTGATTTGGGTGAAGATTTACAGAGTAAATTCACTTTCCATACAGCAGTTCACATATACTTTGTCTCATGTCATTTATCACAGTTTACCACAATGCAATAGCTCCCCTCCCACTTTCTCCCCATAGTTACTTCTTCCCAGTGTCCATCCCTCCATACACTCCTACTCCCTGAGCTGTCTCCCTGTGCATAAGCAGCCCTTCTTTCTCCCATGATTGTTCTCTTCAAGGAGTGTATCTACTTGAGGTAAATGTTCAACTCATATCCCTGTATTTTGTTTGGCTGGAAACCACAGGTGTGGGTTCAATTCCAGACCTGAAGGCAGCTAGGGGCCATAGTCTCAGTGGTTCCACCAGACTCTATCACACAAGCAAACCTGGTCCCCACTTTTTTTTTTCCTCCAAATGATTTTGAGTTTTGTTCCACATTGTCTTTCCTCTCTATCAAGGGTCTCCTACATAGATCTCATTCCAAGTGTATGACAGTGGTAGTTGGGCACCATCTAGTCCTTCTGGTCTTATAGTTGTATAGGCTGCAGATTGGATGGTGTACCAGTCGCTAGGACTAATTGTTTCCATGAATTTTGGTTTTCTTCATTCTTCTTTGCTCTG
>NW_006921642.1:9245690-9256207 GCF_000298275.1 Orycteropus afer afer
TGGATTTCTATCTGTAGATTTAGAATCATTTCTAATTTTTCATTTATTTGTAATTTTTTTCTTGTGTTTTCTTCCAAAATTCTTCTAAGGTTTTTTCTGTGTGTTTCTTTGTTCTGTCTCTCAATCCTTTGAAGATACCTGAAAATAATTCTTTTGGATTCCTTATCAGAGAGTTCCAATGCTGCTTCTTCCTCAGGGATGTGTTCTGGGTCTTTATCCTGATTCCTTGTTTTTACCACTTTATCTTGCTTATTTGTGTGGACTGTGATGGTCTGTTGTTTCCGAGACATTTTTGTATTTAGATCTCTGTTAACTGTTTGTGAAGAGCAGCCAAGGGTGATTCAGGCTCTTCTTGGTGGTTTTTTAACACTGTGCCATTGATGGAGAAGGAGGTAGTGGCTCTTGTTCAGTAAGTGAAGTTGCAGGAGGTGTGGGTGTAGTTGTGTCTTATGGGGACTGTTGTTGTCTCCCACTCAATTATACACAAATTACAATTGAATAACCATAATAAAACTAAGAGCCCATGGATGAAAAACACACCATGTAATCACACAGGAACAGTAACCAAAAAAAGAAAAAAAGGGAAAAAAAAAGGAAGAAAAAACAAGAAAACCTGAAATATCTGGGGATAGGGCTCTAAGAAAAAATAAGTAAAGGAGGAGAATAATAAATGAAAAAAATATATGGAAAATATGCAAAAAGAAAATCAAGGAACAGGGTTAACCACAGGAAAAAAGGGGGGTGGGAAACCTTAAATTAAAAGAAAAATAATAATAAGTTTCAGCCAGGCACAGGGAAAAGAAAAAATGCTGAAAACTAGGACCTGGTAGGGAAAGATTAAGAATAGTAATAAAAGGACAAAAGTATTAATAATACTAGTTGTTTTAAAGCAGACAAATACAAGCAAACTAATCACCAGAAAAAAGAAAGCGAAAAAGAAAAAAATAAAAATAAAAAAGAGAAGAAAAAAAAAAAAAATTGGTGGAGGACAGGGCAGGGCACTCAGGCTCCATCTGAGCACACAGACTATGATGGAGTTCCTGTGGGCCCAGAAGGTAGCTGGGAGTTGGCGGATGGCCCCACCACCATTCACCAAGAGTAACAAGGAATGTTGTACCTTGTCAGTCTTGCAGGTCTTGAGTGTCTTTGGGGTTGCTGGAAAGCAGATTGTGTTCTTAAGCCCCAGGAATCTGTGAGAGTGCTGTCTCTTTAAATATCCAAAGTAGTCAAGCTGCTTTTTAAACCTTCAAAATGGCGGCGCCCTCCAAACAAGCAAAAGTCCACAGTTCAGCCGACCTTTCTCTTCACCTTCTCTGTTCGCCAGCCACTGTGCACAGTCCTCTGTGCAGTCCCTGGCTAGAAGGGTGATTTTTAGGTTAATTCTTAGGTCCTACCACCACTTGGGAATCTCCAAGCTGTCTGTGCCATCAGGACCACTTAGGATCACTGCCAGACCACAGCTCTGTCTGCCTCCTTTTTTGGTATTTTCACACAAATTCTTCTGCTAGTTCGGGTTTAGTCCACTTGTGTATCCTTCCCTTCAAGGCTCAGGGGTCCGGGATTATCTTCTGTGTCTGTGTTAATTGGTTTCCCTTTTTTTTTATTGCAGAGGGTCTGTGCAGTCTTTCTGCCTAGTCCTCCATCTTGCCGGATCCTCAAGGCTTGGATTTTTTCTTCAGTTATTTTAGCTTGAGAAATGTGAAACATGTTCTTCCCTTTTTGCTTTCTAACTCCAGGTCTTTGCACATCTCATTATAATACTTTACTTTGTCTTCTCAGACTGACCTTTGAAGTCTTCTGTTCACCTCTTTTACTCTACCTTTCCTTCCATTTACTTTAGCTACTCTCCATTCAGGAGCAAGTTTCGAGGTCTCTTCAGAAATCCATTTTTTGTATATGTGTTTTTGTTTTTAATGAACTTTTTCTTTCCTTATTTACGATGTCCTTGATGTCATCCCACAATTCATCTGGTCTTCAATCATTGGTGTTCAATGTCAAATCTATTCTTCATATGGTGTCTAAATTCAGGTGGGATATATTCAAGGTTGTATTTTGGTTTTCATGGACTTGTTTTAATTTTCTTCAGCTTCAACTTAAACTTGCATATGTGCAATTATGGTCTGTTCTACAGTCAGCCCCTGGCCTTGTTTTAACTGATTATATTTAGCTTCTTCATGGTCTATTTCCACAGATGTAATCAATTTGATTCCTGTTTATTCCATCTGGTGAGGTCCAACAAATACTCACTTAGTACCAGCAGCAAAAAATTCATCGACATGTCAAATATTATTCAATTCTTTTCTTCTCTTTACTTTTTTTTTTTTATACTTGTATGTTTTAACTAGAGTTTGTTCTAGATAGAAGAAGGAAGAAGTGACTCACAAAACGTATTGAAAATTATTAATATGTGGGTTTCATTAAGAAAAATTTTGACTGTCCTTAGAGGCCAATTGGTACCTTGCCAGGGTCATGTGAAATTCCCTAAATTTGACTTTTTTTTTTTTTTTTTTTTTCTACGGTAGAATGATATTAAGGAAAGAAGTAGGAGTGGCTTGTCTTCACTGGAAAATTTGTGTTAACATGTAGAAGTATGCAGATTTGCCCTGTTTTTTAGTGAAACCAATAACAGCACCATGTAAAATAAGTAGCATTTTAGAAATTAACAAATTATTTATACACTGATTCCTGTTATTAACTATGAACAACCTCATTGTAATTCAAAGGATACTAGACAATTAGACTTAATAGAATCTGGTGAATACTCAAAACCACTGCTATTGAGTCAATTTCCTCAGTTTTTTCTAGTTCATTGTATTTGGTAGCTATTTTGTGGGTAATTACATGTTCTGTGCTTTTGGATGCCTGAAAAGTATGTTTTTGGTATTGGAGAAGAATGAGTATAAAATGATGAAAAGGCATGGATGGATAATTATGCAAATAGAAGACAAATTGTTCAGTAGGAAAGATATTGATGGAAGAAAAGGAAAACAGGCAAATGAGGAGAAGGATGACAAAGTGATTAGAGGATGGTAAGAAGGAGAGATTTAAACAAGATAAGGCAATAAAATAACAATTTCAGTTAATTTCTTTCTTCTCATCATTGTGAAAGTGGTGCAGATAAGTTTAACTTCTGAATTGGAAAAGAAAATGAGAAGACCCTTTTTTCCCTTATTTTTGGCAAAATTTCCAAGTGATACTGTCAATGTATCTAAGCCTCTCGTGACTTTTCCACCTACTGAACTTAGGTCAATACTTTTCATATTCACCCAGTCTAGGAGGAACTGTCTTCCAGTTACCACAACAGAGAAACTGGTGAACTACTAATATTGTCAGAATTGTACAGAAAAGAAATATTAGTTTTCCCAAAAACTAATGAACTTGCACTTGGTTTTTATTAAGCTTCATAAGGAAATGACTAATCTTACAAGAAACAAAAGTAAAAATGCTATCTCAAGTATCAGCACTATACAGTACCAGATTATAGACTGCAAGTCTGAGATTGTTTGAAGTCTCAGTGTTGAAAATCACTTGCTTAGAATATGGTGTAAGTAGACCTAAATTTAGATTACTATTAACTTTTGAAGCCCATTTTTGTTACTTGTAATCAATTCTTCTCTCCTTCATGTAAATGATCAGTATTTTAATATCAATTTTCTTAAACTTCAGTTATTAGTATACCACTGTAACAAATTTTCTCATGTCTTCTTAAAACTTGTGATATTTTTTATTTACTAATTTTCCTCAACTCAATATTTTAGGTAAACAAATTTCTGTTATAAGAAACCACTTTAAATGAAATCTCAGTATCAAGCCTCATTAATAGAAGTTTGTCATAGAAAACAATAATGAAAATGTAAGTGGTATTATTAAATTTTATAATAACAGCAGAAAACAAAAATCAGAAGTAATATCTAGCCTAATTAATGTTCAGTAAGGTCTTTCAGGAGGAGGCAACTGGGTAAGAATGAGATTAGCAGGGGATTGTGTAAAGTGAGAATGATATGTTGTTGTTAGGTGCTGTCAAGTCATCTCCCACTCATAGTGACCCTACGTACAACAGAACCAAACACTGCCCAGTCATGTGCCAGCCTAAAAAATCCCTGCTATATATGAGCCCATCGTTGCAACCTCTGTGTCAATCCATCTTGTTGAGGGCCTTCTCCTTTTTCATTGACCCTCCAGTTTATCAGGCATGATAATCTTTTCCAGGAAATGGTCCCTTCTGACAACATGACCAAAGCAAGCAAGACAAAGTCTGGCCGTTCTCACTTCTAGGAGCATCTCAGCTGCACTTCTTTCAGGACAGATTTGTTATATCTTTGGCAGTCCATGGTACTTTCAGTATTCTTTGACAACACTATAACTCAAAGGCATCAACTTTTCTTTGGTCTTATTCACTGTCCAGCACTCACATGCATATGAAGTGATAGAAAACACCATGGATGGGTTAGGCACACCTTAGTCATCAAGGAGATGTCTTCAGCTCTTGAGAGAGGTCTTTTGCAGCAGATTTTCCCAGTGCAATACATCCTCCAGTATCTTGACTGCTGCTTCCATTGGTGTTGGTTGTGAAACCAAGTAATACGATTTTTTTTCCCCTCCAACTTCCTCCTCATAGTTACCTCTTCCCTGTGTCATTGCCTCCCATGCACTGCTACTACCCATGCAATCTCCCTGTGTATACATAGCCCTCCTATTCTCCCATAATTGATCTCTCCAAGGAGCGTATCTACCTAATGTAAATGTTTAGCTCATATGCCTGTCTTTTGTTTTGCTAGAAGACACAGGGGTGGGTTCAATTCTAGACTTGAAAGACAACTAGGGGCCATAGTCTAAATGGTTCCATCAGGCTCTATCAAACCAGCAAGCATGGTCTTTTCTTTTTCTTTCTTTCTTTTTTTTTTAAATGATTTTGAGTTTTGTTTCACATTGTTCTCCCACTCTATCCAGGATCCCCTACTGAGTGGTTGACAGTGATAGCCAGGCACCATCCAGTTTTTCTGGTCTCATAGTTGTACAGGCTGAGGATCACATGATGTACCAGTCACTTGGACTAATTCTTTCCATGTCTCTTTGGTTTTCTCCATTTTTCTTTGCTCTGGATGAAGAGACTCATCATTGTATCTAGATGGCCACTTGCTAGCTTTCAAGATCACAGTCGCTACTCACCAAATTAGTATGTGGAATGATGTTTTTGTATAGTATTTTATGGCAATTGAGCTTGATGTCCTCTGTGACTATGGTCCTGAGCCGACAGGTCCAACTACTTGCTCCCTCTGTGTAGCTGTCTGTGGCCAAGAAGTGACTACAAACTTGCTGCTAGTCGGCTCTACTATATACCTGGCAATTCTTACAGAACTTACAAATACATTTGTGGAAACATTGTCTGCCAATCCTATACATGGTATTGTACACACACACACACACCCCGTATAGACATACCTAGTAGTTCAGCCTGTCCACTCATCTATCCACCCATATATCCATGTTTGCTTGCACTAACAATGCAGTACTGTATGTGCCAAGGGGTTCATCTTCGCTTTCTGTAGCTCCCATGCACCTCTCTATGTCTTTCTCTTCCTTAATGCCATCGTGTTGAATAACTAACATTTGGTACTTTGCCTTTCTCTTCACCTATATCAATACTTGTCTCTACTTATCTAACAGTGTTCCCTCCCCTCCCCTCCCACCCTTGATAACCAACAAAGAAAATTTCATTCCATGTATAAACCTTTCCCTGATTTTTTATGATAGACTAATACAATATTTGTCTTTCTGTGACTGACTTATTTTATTGAGCATAAAGTCCTCCAAGTTCATCCACATTATGTGGTGTTTTGCAAATTCTATATTATCCATTAGTTGCATGATATTCCATTGTGTGTATGTACTGTAGTTTGGTTATCCATTGTTCAGTTAATGGCACCTAGGTTGTTTCCCTCTTTTTGCTATTGTAAATAATGCTGCGATGAACATGGGTGTGAATTTGTCTGTTTTTGTCCTGATTCTCACTTCTTTAGGATATATACCTAGTAATGGAATGGCTGAATCAAATGGTATTTCTAATTCCATTTAAGGTGCTTTCCACTGTGGTTGTAACATTTGACAGTTCCACCAGCAGTGTATGAGAGTCCCAATCTCTCAATCTTCGCCAGCATTGTAATTTTCTGTCTCATTGAATTTTGTTACTAGTGCTGGGACAGGATGGTATCTCACTGTTGTTTTAACTGCCTTGGAAACCCAAGGAGGGGTCACTATGAGTTGGGTCCAACTCGACGGCACATAACAACAGCAATGGCTAATGATCATGAACATTTCTTCACATGTTTACTGGCTACCTGAATATCCTCTGGTGAAGTGTTTATTCATGTCCTCTGCCCATTTTTCAATTGGATTATTTGTCTTTTTGTTATTGAGGTTTTGGAGGTTTCTATAAATTCCAGAGATAAGTCTCTTGTCAGATATGTTGTTGCCAAATATTTTTGCCCAATCTGTAGGTTCTCTTTTGATTCTTTTGGAGAAGTCTTTGGAAGCATGTAAAAATTTAGTTCTTAGAAGGTCCCATTCATCTAGTTTCCCTTCTACTATTTGTGCATTTTGGGTTATGCTTGATAGTCTATTTATGCCATATGTTAAGACCCCTAAGAAGACGCTTTGAGAAAGGTCTCGAACTTCTTGGCACATCTGGATCCTGTGTTTGGAAAAGTCATCAGTATCTGCCATGTCCACCAATCTTGGGATTCTTTATCTAGTAGCTTGCTGTATTTCTTGATAAATTTGGGACTGTGCCATTTTACTTGAGTTCATTAGCCTCAGCAGCTAGCAGCTCTTTAAGAAAAACCTCTAGCTTCAGTGAGCTGGAAATAAGAGGCAGAGCTGAAACCCAAGGCCAAGGGACTATCATCTAGCCCATAGAGCTGACATTTTGAACTCAGACTTCTACCTTCCTAAACTGTAAGAGGCAGTATACTGCCTATCGACCTTGAGCTCATCAGCCCCTGCAACTGCATGAGTCAGGAAAAGGCTCCTGCTTGAAGTTTGATCCAAGAACTTGGGGCTTGCCAGCTTCTATAATTTTTAATCTTTAGAAAGTAATCTGTTTCTATTGCTAGTGCTTATAATACCATTCAGTCTGGAGATCTTGGATTCATCATTCGTTGGAGTCAACAACCATTATACTGCCTGCCAACCTTGAACTCCTCAGCCCCTTGCAGCTGCGAGAGTTGGAAAAAGCCTCCAGCTTGACGTTTGATCCAAGTCCATCACCCACCCCGGGACATAGCAGTTGGGGCTGGATTAAGATATAGAAGGCCCTACACCTCCCCGAGAGCCAGTGCCTGGAATTCAGACTTCTAGCCTCTAGAAGATATCCAAGTAACCCCAAGAACACTCTGGACCTGGATGACTGAAGAGGCGTGACACTCCTCTTGTTACTCTTATACCCACCCGCTTGGTGAACAGAGGTTCAGCCATCCCCCACTCCCACCCACCTTCTAGGCCTGCAGGAACTCCATCCCACTCTGTGTGTTTGGACGGAGCCTGGGTGTCCTGCCCTGCTCTCCCCTGATTTTTTTTCCTCTTTCTTTTTTTTCTGGTTTTGAGTTTATTTGCTTTTGTCTTTTTTAAAATGCTTACTATTATTAATACTTTTATCCTTTTACCGTTTTTCCCCCTCTCATGTCCTAGTTTTCAGCTTTTTTCTTTTCCCTGTTGCTGGTTGCAAAAGTTTTTTCTTCTTTTTTCTCATGGTTAACCCCATTCCTTGTTTTCCTTTTTGCATTTTTCCCATTTTTTTTTCTTCATTATTCTCCTTCTTTGCCTTTTTTCTCTTATTGCCCTATCCCCAGGTATTGGAGGTTTTCTTGTTTTTTTCGCTCCCCTTCTTGTTTGTCTGGAGGGTTCAGCCACCTTGATTGTTTACATGCAGCAGCCATTTTGGATATTTAAAGTGGCCGAAGGTGCAGCCATTTTGAATGTTTACAAGTGGTGGCCATTTTGGATATTTAAAGTGACTGAGGGTGCAGCCATTTTGAATGTTTATAAGTGGCAAACATTTTGGATTTTAAAGTGATAGCATTCTCATTCAAATTCCAGGGACTTAAGAACAGGCAGTGAAGCGGGAAGCAGGGAAAGGACAGAAAAGGCAAAGGTGACCAAAACAGATTGAGAAGTCAGTTGCAGGGCCCTAGGTGAAGACAGGGAACCCAACCCACGCCCCACAAGGAGTGAGGTGGGAAGGCAGGGAGAGGACAGAAAAGGCAAAGGGGATAGGAACAGATCGAGGATTCAACCGCAGGGAGCCAGATGAGGAGAGGGAACCCAAGCCACCCCCTACAAGCAGTGAGGTAGTAAGCAGGGAGAGGACAGAAAAGACAAAGGGGACTGAAACAGATCAAGGAGTTAGCTGCAAGGATCCAGGTAAGGATGGTTGGAGGGGTTTCCAAGAGCTAAGAGAGACAAACTTGTCTGTCGGTTTGTCCTACTGTGATGAAGTATTGCTGTGAGTCTTGAGGCTGTGCCACTGGTGTTTCAAACCCAGTGGGGTGCACCTGTTGCACAGGTTTCTGCCCAGCTTGCAGACTGAGACAGACTAGGAAGAAGGAGGAGGCCATCCACTTCTCAAAAAATTGGCCAGGATAAACATTATGAACAGCAGAGAAACACTGTCTGATAATTACTGCCTAAATTTATGAATAGTCCAGAAATATTGTCTAATACAGAGGAGGAAGATGAGTCACTTAGCTGAGAAAGCTCTCAAAGTAGGAATGGGAAAGAGCAGCATTATCAGAGTAAAATCAGCCTTACTCATGGATAAGGTAAAGCTTTTGAGACTTCCATTTGCTGATGTGGCACCGCTCAATTTGAGGAGAAACAGTGGCAAATATTCATTAATAATCGGAACATGGAATGTACGAAGTATGAATCTAGGAAAACTGGAAGTTGTCAAAAATGAAATGGAACACATAAAGATTGATATCCTATGCATTAGTAACCTGAAGTGGACTGGTTTTGGCCATTTTGAATCAGACAACCATATGATCTACTATGTGGGAATGACAGTTTAAAAAGGAATGGTGTGGCATTCATCATCACAAAGGATGTTTCAAGATCTGTCCTGAAGTACAATGCTGTCAGTGATTGGATGATACCCATACCCCTACAAGGAAGACCCTTAAATACTACTATTATTCAAATTTAAGCATCAACCACCAAAGCCAAAGATGAGGAAATTGAAGATTTTTATCAACTTCTGCATTCTGAAATTGATCAAACTTGCAATCAAGATGTGTTAATTATCACTGGTGACTGGAATGCAAAAGTTGGAAACAAAGAAGAATCACAAGTAGTTGGAAATTTGGCCTTGGTGACAGAAATAATGCTGGAACTCACATGGCAGAATTTTGCAGGACCAACAACTTGTTCTTGCAAACACCTTTTTTCAACAACACAAATTGTGGCTGTATATGTGGACTTCACCAAATGGAACACACAGAAATCAGATTGACTACATCTGTGGTGAGAGGTGATGGAAAAGCTCAATATCTTCAGCCAAAACCAGGCCAGGAGCTGATTGTGGAACAGATCATCAACTGGTCATATGCAAGTTCAAGTTGAAGTTAAAGACAATTAAAACAAGTGCCCGAGAGCCAAAATGTGATCTAGAATATATCCCTCTTGTATTTAAAGAACAGATTTGATGCACTGAACACCAATGACCGGAAACCAGATGAACTGTGGGATGACATCAAGAGCATCATCCATGAAGGAAGCAAGAGGTCACTAAAAAGACAGCAAAAGAAGAGAAGATCAAAATGGATAACAGAAGAGACTCTGAAACTTGCCCTTGAGCAGAGAGTAGCTAACGCAAATGGAAGAAATGACAAGATCAAAGAATTGAAGTGAAGATTCCAAAGAGCAGCTCCAGAAGACAAAGCCTATTACTATAATGAAATGTGCAAAGACCTGGAGTTTGAAAACCAAAAAGGAAGAACATGCTCTGCATTTCTCAAGCTGAAAGAATTGAGAAAAAAATTTAAGCCTCGAGTTGCAATATTGAAAGATTCTAAGGGCAAAATATTGAATGATGCAGTGAACATCAAAAGAAGATGGAAGGAAAACAAAGAGTCATTGTAACAAAAAGAACTGGTAGATCTTCATCCATTTCAGGAGGTGGCATATGATCTAGAACCAACTGTACTGAAAGAGGAAGTCAAAGCAACAATGAAGGAATTGGCAAAGAACAAGACTCCGGGAATTGACGGAATATCCATTGAGATATTTCAACAAATGGATGCCACACTGGAGGCAATCACTCAGTTATGCCAAGAGATTTGGAAGACAGCTATCTGTCCAAATGACTGGAAAAGATCCATATTTGTACCCATTCCAAAGAAAGGTGATCCCACAGATTGTGGAAATTATTGAACAATATCATTAATATTGTCTGCAAGTAAGATCTTATTGAAGATAATTCAAAAACAGTTGCAGCAGTATATTGACAGAGAACTTCCAGAGGT
>NW_006921642.1:9257390-9258203 GCF_000298275.1 Orycteropus afer afer
CTCAGAAGGAAGGTTGGGCAATCCTACTTCCATAGTGATATTGCCTCGGAAACCCAAGGAGGGGTCACTATGAGTCAGGGCCGACTCGACGGCAAATAACAACAACAACATAGCAAGAGTCACGGAGCTGGCGTGAGATAGGGTGGTGTTTCTTTCTGCTGTGCATGGGGTCACTGTCATTTCATTCAGAAATGACTTGATGGCATCTAACAACAACAAGGCCCTTAAATTTGACCCTAAATTTTCCTTGAGGAACTGTATAGTTCTAGGTTTCACATTTAAGTCTTTGATCCATCTGGAGTTAGTTTTCATGTAAGGGGTGAGGTATAGATATTATTTCATTTTGCAAATTGATATCCAATTTTGTCAGCATCATTTGTTAAGGAGGCAATCTCTTCTGCATTGAATAGATTTTGGCCCTTTGTCAAAGATCAGCTGATCATAAGTTGATCGATCTATTTCTGGGTTCTCAATTCTATCCATTGGTTTTTGTACCTGTTGTTGTACCTATACCAGGCAGTTTTGACTACTGTGGCTGTATAGTAGGTTTTAAGATCCAGGAATATGAGACCTCCTACTTTGTTCTTCTTCAATAACGCTTTGCTTATCTGAAGTCTCTTTCCTTTCCATATAAAGTTCATGATTGGTTTTTCCACATCCTTAAAGAATGCTGATGGGATCTGGATTGGGATTTCATGGAATGTATAGATTGCTTTAGGTAGAACTGACATTTTGCCATGTTCTATCTTCCTTATCCACAAGCATGGTATGTTCTTCTATTTATGTAGCTCTCTCATGGTTTCTTGAAGTAGT
>NW_006921642.1:9260471-9264611 GCF_000298275.1 Orycteropus afer afer
TTTCTTCTGGTGACTGTAGGTTTTCTTGCTGTTCTTTGTCCAATTGTTGGAGATGTTGGTTTAAAGTGTTGATTTAGACTCTTTCTTCTTTTTTTGATGTGTGCATTTATTGCTATAAATTGGCATCTGATCACTGCTTTGGCTGTGCCCCAAAGATTTTGCTGTGTTGTGTTTTCATCCTCATTTGATTAAGGGAATTTTTAATTTCATTTTTTCTTTCTTCTATTACCTGTTCATTTTTAAGGGGGGTGTTGGTCAGTTTCCATGTGTTTACTCTTTTTCCTTTGATCTTCCTATTGTTGATTTCTAATTTGATAGCATTATCATCTGAGAAGATGTTTTGTAGTATATGAATGTTTTTAAATTTATTAAGGCTTGTTTTATGCCTTAACAAATGGTCTATCATGGAGAATATTCCATGTGCACTGGAGAAGAATGTATATTGTGCTGTTGTTGGGTGAGGTGCTCTGTAAATATCTATTAGGTCAAATTGGTGGATTGAATTGTTTAGCTCTTCTGCATCTTTGTTGAGTTTCTTTCCAGTTCTATCTTTCGTCGAAAGTTGTTTATTAAAGTCTTGTACTATGACTGTTGAGTCATCTATTTGCCTTTCAAATTATGTTTAAGCCTGGTTTATGTATCTTTGGGGCTCTTTCATTGGGTCCATATTTATTAGGTTATGTCTTCTTCTTGTTCGATTGATCTTTTAATCATTATGTAATATCCTTCCTTGTCTCATATGGTGGTTTTTGTCTTAAAATTAATTTGATCAGAAAGTAATATTGTCACTCCTGCTCTTTGTTGGTTGCTCTGGTAGTTTAGTTTGAGTGTCAGTTTGGCTGGGCCTGGTTGAGTGGCTGGGCAGCTGGATGTAGTATTCCCCATGATGAAACTGGTAATCAACTCCATGGTGGAATCTACTGTGAGTAGTTGAGTAGCTGCCTTAGGGAATGTGGTCTGCTTCCTGTATTTAAGCAGAAGCCTTGGGAATGGTCTCTCTTGGACCCTGCATGTAGCTGTGTCATTGTTCATCAGCCTGCCATGCTCTGCTGACCTTGGGACTTAAAATGGACTTGAGTTAATCGCCTGCTGTGTGGTTTGGTGGTAACATCGAGACTCTGCCTTTTTAATCATCAACCTTGGACTCCTCAGCTTCAGCAGCCAGCAGCTGTCTGAGTGAAGAAATGCCTCTAGCTCCAGTGGACAGGAAGCAGGAGGCAGAGCTGGACCCTGAGGTTGAGGGGCTTTCACCCAGACCCTAGAGCCTGGCACTTTGAACTTGGACTTAAAGCCTCCAAATTGTAAGAATAAATTCCTGTTTGTTAAGGTATTCCCATATGTGGTATATTTCTTGTCAGAGTGGCACTAGGTAACCAAAACAGTTGCCTTTTGCTTGATAAATCTTTTTCCAACCTTTGATTTTTAGTTTATTTTTGTCTTTGTCTCTAAGGTGTGTCTCTTGTAGACAGCAAATTGATGAGTTATGTTTCTTATCTAGTCTGCAACTCTCCATCTCTTGAGTGATGCCTTTAATCCATTGACATTCAGTGTAATTATTGACAAGTATGAATCGGTTGCTGTCATTTTGTAATGTGTTTTTCATAATTTTCCTGGTTTCTTCATTCCATATAAGTTTCTGTGCTGAGCTCACCAAGTTTATGAATCATGTTATGATTTCCTTTGTTGCTATTGTTTAGTATTTGCTCAATACTTGTCTTGTATTGTGATGTGAGGGTTTATCATTCTTCTTTAGGTTACCCATGATTTATAATTCTTTCCCCAGGTTTAAAACAATGTATTCTATTTTGCAACTCGCTTGACTTCCTCACCATTTTGCAGATCTATAACTATACTATTTTTTTTCCCTCTTTTTGATTTTTAGTTTTTCTCATTTGCCAACCGATGTCTCAGGTTCCCTGTTTACAAACTTGTAAGTTTATTTTCCTTTGCATACTTCCATACCTATGTTGGTTTCTGGGTTATGTTATCTTGTGTATTGATGGTTAGTTTTTGTTTGCTATTATTGGTCCTCTGTTCAAAGAACTCCTTTTAGTATCTCTTGTAAGTTTGGTCTGATTTGAACAAATTCTGTTAATTTCTGCTTGTCTGGAAATCTCTGAATTTCACCATCATATTTGAGGGACAATTTTTCTGGGTATTAATTCTTGGTTGGAAATTTTTCTCTTTCAGGGTTTTATATATACCATCCTATTTCCTTCTTGCTTGCACAATTTCTGCTGAAAAATCAGAGCTTATTCATGTTGGGTTCTTTTGTAGGCAACTTTTTGTTTTTCCCATACAGATTTCAGGATTCCTTCTTTGTCTTTGGTTTTGGTAAGTCTGATGATGGTATGCATTAGTGCTTTTCTTCTGGGGTCTATCCTGTTTGGGGTTCATTGGACTTCCTGAATGGATATATCCTCCTCTTTCACCATACCAGGGAAATTCTCTTACGACAAATCTTAGACAATTTTCTTAGTGGTTTTCTTTTTCTCTTCCCGTTCTCCAATTCTGATTAAATGTTGGCCATTCCTTTTGATGGTATCCCACATGAGCCTTAGGCTTTCTTCATTTTGTTTTTATCGTTTTTCTGATTGATCCTTTATATAGATGTATTCAGGTATTTGTCTTCAATCTCATTAATACTGTCTTCCTTTGAATCAATTCTACTCCTTTGCCCTTTCAATGCGTTATTTATTTCTGAAAATTTAGTACTAATCTTCTGGATTTCTATCTACAGATTTTGTATCATTTCTAATTTTTCATTTATTTTATCATTTTCTTCTTGTATTTTCTTCCAAAATTGTTCAAAGGTTTTGTCAGTGTTTTCCTTGATTTGTCTCTCAAACCTCTGATGGTAAGTAAATGTAATTCTTTTGAATTCCTTAGCAAGGAGTTCTAATGCTGCTTCTTCTTCAGGGATGTGTTCTGGGTCTATATCCAGCTCCCTTGTTTCTACTTGTTTGTCTGGGTTCTTTCTGTGGCCTGTGATGGTCTGTTGCCTCTGAGACATTTTGACATTGTTGCATTTAGTTCTCTGCTAACTCTTTGTGAAGAGCACTTAAGGGTGAATCAAGCTCTTCTTGGTGGTTGTTTATTGCTGGTCAGTTGGTGGAAAAGGAAGTGGTAGCTCTCACTTAGTAAGTGGAGCTGCAAAGAGTATGAGTGTGGTTGCATCAAACTGGCATAGGTGTTATCTCCCACTCAGTTAGACAAAAACAAAGATTGAAAAAACCATCAAAAAAGTAAAAGCAAGCAGACAAAAAACACACTGTAGAAACACACAGGTGAAATCACCAGGAAAAAAGAAGAAAAGAAAAGAAAACAATAACAACAACAACAACAACAACAAAAAAAAAAAACCCTGCAATATCTGGGAAGGGAGCAATAAGAGAAAAGTGGTAGAGTAGGAGAATAAAGAAGAAAAAAGTGGGAAAAAGGCAAAAAGCAAAACAAGGAATGGGGTTAACCATGAGAAAGAAAAAAATGGGAAACAGGAACAGGGAAGAGAGTAAAAGCTGAAAACTAGAACTTGGGAAGGGAAGCATAATGTATAATAATAAAAAAGGACAAAAAATAATAACAGTAATAATTTAAAAACAGACAAAAATAAACAAATTTTAAAAAAAAAATCTGGGTAGGGTGGGTCAGGGCACACAGGCTCCATTGGAGTGCACAGACTGGGATGGAATACCTACCTCTCCAGAATGTGGGTGGGAGTGAGGGATGGTGACAAATCTGTTCACCAAGAGGGTGTGAGGTATAAGAGTAACAAGGGGATTATGACACCTTTCTAATCCTCCCTGTATGGGATGTTCTTGTGGTTCCTGGCAAGTAGAGCCTATTCTTAGGTCCCTGGAATTTGGGAGAATTCTGTCACTTTAAATATCCAAAATGATTGAACCACTTATAAATATTCAAAATGGTTCCACATCCTGGACAGGCAAATGTTCACAGTTCAGCCCTTCTTCCTCTTCTCCGCTGCTTCCTCTTTTATTCACCAGTCACCAGTACAGTACTCCGTGCTGCTCCTGGCTGGCAGGGCTAATTTTTATGTTAATTCTTAGGTCCTAACACCACTTGGCAATATCCAAGCTGTCTGTGCTGTTGGGACCACTGAAAGATCGCAGCTTCACATAT
>NW_006921642.1:9266071-9266830 GCF_000298275.1 Orycteropus afer afer
GTTTTGCAGATTCTTCATCATTCTTTAGGGTTGCATAGTATTCCATTGTGTGTATGTACCATAGTTTGGTTATCCATTCCTCAGTTGATGGACACCTAGTTTGTTTCCATGTATTGGCTATTGTAAATAGTGCTGCAATAAACAATGGTGTGCATATGTCTGTTCTTGTCATGGCTCTCATTTCTGTAGGGTATATACCTAGTAATGGAATAGCTGGGTCAAATGGTATTTCCATTTCCAACTTTTGAAGGAATCACCATACTGCTTTCCACAATGGTTGTACCATTTTACAGTCCTACCAGCAATGTATAAGAGTCCCAATCTCTCCACATCCTCGTCAGTATTTGTTATTTCCTGTCTCATTGAACTTTGCTATTAGTGCTGGAGCAAGATGATATATCTCATTGTTGTTTTGATTTGCATCTCTCTAATAAATAGTGATCACGAGCATTTCTTCTTATGTTTGTTGGCCACTTGAATATTACTCTTGGTGAAATGTCTATTAATGTCTTCTGCCCATTTTTAAGTTGGATTGTTTGTCTTTTTGTTATTGAGGTGTTGGAGTTTTCTATAAATTCTAGAGATAAGTCTGTTGTCAGATATGTCATTACCAATTTTTTTTTTTTTTCCCAATCTGTAGGTTCTCTTTTGACTCTTTTGGAGAATTATTTGGAAGCAAACAAAAATTTAGTCTTTAGAAGGTCCCAATCATCTGGTTTCTCTTCTGCTGTTTGTGCATTTTGAGTTATGCTTGATAGT
>NW_006921642.1:9268263-9276057 GCF_000298275.1 Orycteropus afer afer
GTGATGTCTTTGCCTGGTTTTGGTATCAAGGTTATGCTTCCTTCATAAAATGAGTTAGGGAGGATTCCATCCTTTTCTATGTTTTGCAATACTTTGACTAGGATTGGTATCAGTTCTTCTCTGAATGTTTGGTAGAATTCTCCGGTGAAACCGTCTGAGCCAAGACTTTTTTTAGTTGGTAATTTTTTGACGACCTGTTCAATTTCTTCTTTTGTGATGGACCTGTTCAACTTTTCCACATCAGTCTGTGTTAGTTTAGGTAATGATGTGTTTCTAGAAATCTGTCCATTTCTTGCAGATTTTCAAATTTGTTGGAGTACAGTTCTTCATAGTATCCTGACATTATCTTTTTTTTAATTTCAGTTGGTTCTGTTGTGATGTCACCCATTTTGTTTCTTATTTGTGTTATTTGTATTCTCTCTCTCTTTTCCTTTGTTCAGTTTTCCAGTGGTTTGTCAATTTTATTGATCTTTTCAAGAAATCACCTTCTGTTCCTATTGATTTTTTCTATTGCCCTTATATTTTCTGTTTCATTGATTTCCTTATGCAGGTTCTTACACTAGTTGGAGTTTACTCCACTTCTATATTTTTCCTTTCAAAGCTCAGGGCTCCAGGATTGTCTTCTGTGTGTATATTAATTAATTCCCGTTTTCTTTGTTGAAGAGGGTGTGTGCAGTTTGTGTGCTTATTCCACCATCTTACCAGTAATAAGAAATTTTTGACAACTTCAATCTTTTCTCCATTTTTTATACTGCTGCTTGGTCCAATTGTGAGGATTTTTGTTTTCTTTATGTTGAAGTGTAATTCATACTGCAGAATGTAGTCTTCAATTTCATAAATAAGGGCTTCAAGTGTTCCTCACTAGCAGCAAGCAAAGTTGTGTCATCTACATATCAAACATTCTTAATGAGTTTTCATCCAATACTTATGCCATGCTGTTGTTCATATAGTCCAGCTTCTTGGTTTATTTGCTCAGCATACAAATTGAATAAGTGTAGGATAGGATACAACCCTGAGCAGCTCCATTCATGATTTTACACCCTACAGTATCCCCTAGTTCTGTTTGAATTACAGCCTCCTGAGCACAATGTTGGATATTGTTCTTCATGGGCACAATGGAGTGTTCTGGAATTCCCATTCTTCTCAATGTTATCCATAATTTGTTATGATCCACACAATCACATGCTTCGACATGGTCAATAAAACACATGTGAACATTTTTCTGGTAGTCTTTGCTTTCAGCCAAGATCCATCTGATATCAGCAATGATAGCCCTCATTCCATATCCTCTTCTGAATCCAGCTTGCATTTCTGGAAGTTTTCTGTCAATTTACTGCTTCAACTATTTTTTAATCTTCTTCAGTAAGATTTTACTTGCATGTGATATTCATGATATTAACAACTTCCAATTTTCCTAGATTCAAAATTTGTGCATTCCATGTTCTGATTATTAATGGATATTTGCAGTTGTTTCTTTTCATTTTGAGTCTTGCCATATCAGCAAATGGAGGTCCCAAAAGCTTTACTATATCCACATCATTATGGTTGACTCTTCTTCCATAGAGATATTGCCTCAGCATCCCGAGGAGGTGTTGCTAAGAGTCAAATCAACTTGACAGCAGTGAGTTTGTTTTTTTTGTTTCTACTCTGAGGAAGACCAGTTAATACTATTATTATTTCAAATTTATGCACTAACCACCAAAGCCAAAGACTAGGAAATTGAAGGTTTTTACCAACTTCTGCAGTCTGAAATTGACTGAACATGGAATCAAGTTTTGCTGACTATCACTGATGACTGAAATGCAAAAGTTGGTAACAAAAAAGAATCACTGGTAGTTGGAAAATTTTACCATTATGATAGAAATAATGGTGAAGGGCACATGATAGAATTTTATAAGACCAATGACTTATTCATTGCAAATACTTTTTTAGCAACACAAATGGTGGCTGTATATGTGGACTTCACCAGATGGAGAAGACAAGAATCAGATTGACTACATCTGTGCCAAGACACAATGGAAAAGCTTAATATCTTCAGTCAAACACAGCCATGAACTGATTGTGGAACAGACCATCAACTGCTCATATGCAAGTTCAACTTGAAGTTGAAGACAATTAAAACAAGTGCATTAGAGCCAAAATATGACATTGAATATAGCCCTCCTGAATTTAGAGACCATCTAAAGAATAGATTTGATACATTCAACACCAGTGACTGAAAACCAGAGGAATTGTGGGATGACATCAAGAACTTCATACATGAAAAAAGCAAGAGATCATTGAAAAAAAAGAAAGGGAAGAAAAGACCAAAATGGATGTCAGAAAAGACTCTGAAACTTGTCCTTGAGTGGAGAGTAGTTAAAGCAAATGGAAGAAATGATGAGACAAAAGATCTGAAGAGAAGATTTCAAAGCACAACTTGAGAAGACAAAGTCAAATATTATAATGAAATGCCCAAGTACCTGGAGTTAGACAACCAAAAGGGAAGGACACACTTGAATTTCTCAAGCTTAAAGAAAAGATGAAAAAATTCAAGCCTCCAGCTGCAATAGTAAAAGATTCTGTGGGCAATATATTGAATGATGCATGAAAGATTAATACAAGTTTGAAGGAATATACAGTGTCACCGTACTAAAAAGAATTTGTCAATGATCACCCATTTCAGGTAGCATATGATTAAGAACCAATGATATTGAAGGGAGAAGTCGAAGCTGCACTAAAGGAAGTGACAAAAAACAAGGCTCCAGGAATTGAGGGAATACACATTGGGATGTTGCAACAAACAGATGTGGTGTGGAGGGACTCACTCAGCTATACCAAAAGATTTGGAAGGCAGCTCCCTAGCCAACTGACTGGAAAAGATCCATGTTTGTACCCATTTCAAGGAAAGGTGATCCCACAGAATGTGGAAATTATTGAACAATATCATGAATATCACATACAATAAAATCTTACCAAAGGTAATTCAAAATGGTTGTAGCAGTGTGTTGACAGAGAACTTCCAGAAATGCAAACTGGATTCAGAAAAGAGGATGTGAAATGAGGGATATCATTGCTGATATCAGATAAATCCTGTCTGAAAGCAAAGAATACCAGAAAGATGTTTACCTGTGTTTTATTGACTAAGCAAAAACATTTGATTGTGTGGATCATAACAAATTATGGATAACATTGAGAAGAATGGGAATTCCATAACACTTAATTGTGCTCATGAGGAACCTGTACATAGACCAAGAGGCTGCCATTTGAACAGTACAAGGGGACACTGCGTGGTTTAACATCAAGAAGGGAGTGTGTCAGGGTTGTATCCTGCACCACACTTATTCAATCTGTTCACTGAACAAATAATCTGATGACTATATTAAGAGAAATATCACATCAGGATTGGAAGAGTCATTAACAAACTACATTATGCAGATGCCACAACTCTGTTCAATGAAAGTGAGGATGACTTGAAACACTTACTGATGAAGATTGAAGACTACAGTGTGCAGTATGGATTATATCTCAATATAAAGAAAACAAAAATCCTCACAAAGAGACCAATAAGCAGCATAGGATAAATGGTGAGAAGTTTAAAGTTGTCAAAGATTTCATATTACTTGGTTCTACATCAACACCAATGGAAGCAGCAGACAAGGTATCAAATTACGTATAATACTGGACAAATCACCTGTAAAAGACCTCTTTCAAGTGCTGAAGAGCAAAAATATCTCCCTGAAGACTAAGTTGCCCCTGACACAAGCTTTGGTGTTTTTAATCGTATCATATGCATGTGAGAGCTGGACAATGAATAAGGAAAACCAAAGAAGAATGGATGCTTTTGAGTTGTGGTATTGATAAAAAATACTGAAAGTATCATGGACTGCTAAAAGAACTAACAAATCTGTCCTGGATGAAGTGCAGCTGGAATGCTCCTAAAAGTGAGAATGGCCAGACTTTGTCTCACCTACTTTGGTCATGTTGTCAGAAGGGACCATTCCATGGAGAAGGATATTATGCTTGTTAAAGTGGAGGGTCAACAAAAAAGGGGAAGACCCTCAAAAAGATGTATTGACACAGTGGCTGCAATAATGGACTCAGGTGCAGCAAGGATCATGAAGCTGGCACAGAACTGCACAGTGTTTTGTTCTGCTGTACGTAGGGTCATTATGAGTCAGAGATGAGGTGACAGCACCTAATAACTCTGAGGAGGAAGGTTTTTCCCAATAATACTTGAATGCCTTCTGACCTGAGGGCTTCATCTTCCAGCACAATATCTGACAATTTTTCAGGGCTATTCATAATGTTTTCCAGTACTATATCAGTCAGTGTTTCACTGCTATTCATAAGATTTTCATTGGACAATTCTTTGACAAGTGGATGGCCCCTTCCTTCTTCCAAGTCTATCTTAATCTCCAAGTCTATCTTAATCTGGAAGCTCCACTGAAACCTGTCCACCATGGGTGATCCTGCTGGTATTTGAGATACCAGTGGCATGGCCTCCAGTATTGAAGCATCATGCAAGTCACCAGAGTACAACAAATTGACAGACAAGTGGTGGATATACAAATGAAGGTCTAGGAAGCAGTTTACATAGAAAAACTTTTATCTTCTTGCTAGTAATTTAAAGGGCTTTATCAGCAGCTATCTATAAAGCCCTGTTCAGAATTTTTCTAATACCAACATTATAGCTAGTTTTAGAATAAAAAGCTACATAAAAGAAAGAGTGTAGGAAAATTTGTGGTTGAAAAGCCAGAACTAAAAAGAAAACCAAATATTATTACCACAAAAACCCACTTCTCAACTGCTACACCATGTAATCCTTAACCTATATGACTATGAGACTGGAAGAGCTAGATGGTGACCAGTTACTATTTTCAACCACCTGGTGAGAGATGTATGTAGGAGATCCTGGATAGAGAGGGAGAACAATGTAGAACAATATTCAAAAATCATTAAAAAAAAAAAGGACCAAATTTACTGGTCTGATAGAGCTTGATGGACCCACTGAGACTATGGCTCCTAGCTGCCCTACAGGTCTGGAATTGAACCCAGTCCTGTGGCTCCCAGCCAAACAAAAGACAGGCATATGAACTGAACATATACATTAGGTAGATACACTGCTTGGAGACATCAATCATGGGAGAATGGAAGGGCTGTGCATGCAAAGGGAGACAGCTTGGGGGGCAGGAGTGCATGGGAGGGAAGGACATAGGGAGATGTAACTATAGGGAGGAAGTGGGAGGGGAGCTGTTGCATTGTGGGGAATTGCAGTCACTGTCATGAGGCAAAATGTATGTGAGCTGCTGTATAGCAAGTGAATTTGCTCCGTAACTTTCACCCAAATCACAATAAAATTGAAGAAAAATAAAAATTCTCCAAAGTCCAAAAGTTCCATTCCTTAAAATTTGATTTTAAAAGCTGTCAAAATATTTTACTGTTGTTACCTAAGGTAAACAGAGCATGTTCTGCCTGAGTTCTACAAGAATATCTGTGAAATCAAGGTTTGATTGTGCTAGTTATATATGAATGTGTGAAGAATGCTAATGATTGATATAATTTTAGGAAGTCAATATGCCATGTATTATGATCTCTTGTACTATGTTCTGGGAAACACCTGTATGGACAGTGATGCAAATTTAGACTACTTGCTTCTTTTTAATCACCCTGCTTCCTTCCTACCCTTGCATGCTAAGCATATTCTATAGAATTCACACTTGTTCAGTGAACTCTATGATCAATGACCTGCTCCACTTGCTTTTGAAGGTAGAGGATGTTATTTTACTACTCTGTTTGAAACTGAGCTCTCTTTGGGGGTTGCATCCCTTGAGAAATATCAGAATGCAATGGTGACCAAAAAAAAAAAAAAAAAAATCACTGGATTAACTGTACGTATGAGTTCTTTTAGGAAAAAAAAAAAAAAGTATTCACTGGGAATAAAATTGTCCTTCCATTTTTTCTCTTTTTACATCAAATGCTTGAGTATAAAATCTGGGAGTCAGGGTGGGAGGAATAGAATTTAACATACTTTTAATTAACAAGTGACTCAGAAAGACCATTTTTGATCTCCTATAAAGGGAGAAAATTACTCCATTTTTTGGCTCATCATGTACAAAATCTATGAAGAGTATCTCTATCCCCACTAACTGATAGACTTTGGACCACATTGTAGAGAGACAAAAAATTCCTATATTTTAGAACTCTGTAAGGAAGGCATTTGAGAACAAGTAGTGCTGATACCTTCCCATCTCCATTAACAGTATACTATACTTCTAAGATCACTGGATTTTGGTGCCCATCTGGATTTACAGAGAGAGTCTCAGCTCAGTCTCTGGTCTTTTCCTTGGTAACTGTGTCTGTAATACAGCTTACTGAATCTTATTATTACCACTCTCTGAACTCAATACTGATCTCATTAACTTGAATCCTAACCTCAATTTCACTTTATGCCTCCACTTTAAATAGAGTTCTCCTGTTTCTCTATGATTGTCTGCCATTCTTGATAGGCTTTTTCTTGTGACTTCTTTGTTAATCCTGTTGGTCTTGTTGGTCTCTTGTTTATTCCCTTTCTTTGAAATTAAGCTAATCTGATATCACATCTTGGGAATTTGATATCACATCTATGACAGGATGACCCTGACTGGTTCTGTCTATGCTACATACCCCTATGTTTTCACTAAGGTTTTGAACTTATCTGCCTAAACAGAAGCTCTAATTCCTTTCACGGGATCTCTCATGCCTAAGACATTTGACTGCTAATCAGAAGGCTGGTGTTTCAAATCCACCAGCCACTTCTCGGAAGACTGGACAATCTACTTCCATAGAGATACTGCTTCGGAAACCCGAAGAGGGGTCGCTATTAAGTGGGACCAACTAGACGGCAGTCAGGTTTTTTTAAAAAAATTCCTTTCACAAGCTCTTTGCCTCTCAAGTCCTTCCATCCCAGCTCAAAACCTGCCTCTATCAACTTTGTCAAAACCACACACTCTTGAATGAACTATCATAGACTACAAGACTAGAATCTAATTTGCAGAACTTCCATAGTTGACCCAGCCACCATCCATAGAGCCTCAATGCCCTCTGACAAAAAAGCTTAGTAGATCTGTTGATATTTGGTAGATTTTAATAATTTGATAGACGATCCTTGTTCTTACAATGACAAGCAGTAACATTTTATTTATCTGACACTTTATGAAAGAACTTCTGTTACTTTTGTCTTAATTGGTAAAATAAATTGATAAACCTTTATGCAATGAAAGTTAGGTCTCTAGTCCAGGAAGATCACTAGAGCTAATACTATTAAAGATGGGATAAACCAAATTGCATAGGACCTCTCATGGTGCAGTGGCTAAGACATTTGGCTGATAACCAGAATGTCAAAGGCCCAAACCCACCAGCCACTCACTCTGTGGAAGGAACAGGGGACAATCTACTCCCATAAAAATTTACAGCCTCAGATATCCACTGGGCCTCACTGTGAGTTGGAATTGACTCAATGGCAGTGAGTTTGGTTTTCTTTTTTGGGAAAAAAAAAAAAATTGTATAGCATAGATCCTGGGTTCTAATCTAATTTTCTCACCTTGCTCAGTGAATGGCCTTGGATAAGTTATTTTATCACTCTGTGTCTCTCTCAGTTATCCTATGTTAAAAACTGTCTCATTATGTTGTTATAAAAATTAAATTAGTCAGGATTTATGAAATATACAGGGGCACATATGCCCCAGTATGAATTTTATTTTGTCAATAATTACTCTCTCTCTCTCTGTATGTATGTATGTATATATATATATATATATATATATATATAGTTGT
>NW_006921642.1:9276597-9281012 GCF_000298275.1 Orycteropus afer afer
ATATATATATATATATATATATATATATATATATATATATATATATATACTCTCAGTGCTATTTTTGGCATACAGAAAAAAATCAGACAAGAAAACTTTACTTTAACCCTTATCAAAGAATGTTAACATTTTGATACATGTTCCTTGAGTCTTATATTCTGTATGAATTTATATGCTGTTTTGAACAAAAAATGATATCCTGTTCAGTGCATTATTTTGATTTTTTTACTTAGCAATATGTAATAATTTTTTTCTAAGATATTTGTTTTACATCAGATGTATTCAGTTGTAACAACAGAAAGTGACATCTACTGTCTTAAACAATAAGAATAAATAATTGACTCAAGTAAATGAAAGAGTAAAAGTGATGTCTTCATTCTAATTGAACCAGTATAGGTTACAAATCCATCCCTGAACAACCCTGTGTTCAGAGGGATTCCTAACCAGGGACAAAAGATTTATTAAAGGAAAAGGATAAAATACTACTGCAAGAAAGTAAAAGTGATCTAAATAAGTGGGAAAACATTCCATGCTCATGAATTGGGTGACTTAAATTAATGGCATGCTTTGTCCTTATTGGCCTAGAATAATTTACATACTGAATCAATACCTGTGGCCAGGAGGATAGGGGTATGCTGACTGGGAGGGATAGGAGTTGGGGAAAATGGTGGTGATAATGATGGTGGTGGTGGTGGTTAGTCCATCCAATATCAGTGGCTGCAACACAAAAGGGGAGGAGCTGAATGGGTCCAGAGTAGTTCTCCACAGTGCCCTTCATTCATTTTTTTTGGTAAGATCACTTTTATCCATGGCATAATCAATCAAATAATTATACAAATTAAAAAGGAGAAGCAAAATAGTCCACAGTCACCAGAAGAAAATAAATTATAAAGATCATAGTAGAAATAAATGAACCAGATACTAGAACAACAATAGAAAGGATCCACAAGTCTAGAATTTGTTTATTTGAGAGAATCAATAAAATGGATGAACCACTGAAAAATTGACAAAGGAAAAAAAAAAAAAATGAGAAGATGCAAATAACCAACATAAGGAATAAGATGTGTGACATTATAACAGAATCAACTGAGATGAAAAGGATCATAACAAAGTAGTATGAAAAATTGTACTTCAAAAAAATTGAAAATCTAGAAGAAATTGATATATTTCTAGAAACACACTACACTACACACTTCAACTAATACAAATAGATGTAAAAAAAAAATGAGTAGACCCATAACTAAAGAAGAAATTGAAGAGGTCATTAAAAACAAAACAAAAACTCCCAACAAAAGACCACTTGGCCAAATGGCTTCACAGGAGAATTCTATCAAACATTCAGAGAAGAGTTGACATCATTGATACTCAAGCTATTCCAAAACATAGAAAAGGAAGGAATGCTCCCTAATTTATTCTATGAAGCCCAAATAACTCTGGTACCAAGACATCACTAAAGAAGAAAACTACAGACAAATGCCCATTACGAATGTAGATGTAAAGATCCTCAACAATATTCTAGCCAACAGAATTCAACAGTATATTTAAAGAAATGGAACATCATGATCAAATGGAATTCATACCAAGTATGCAAGAATATTTTAATTTTAGAAAATCAGTGTAATTTGCCACATAAATAAAACAAAGGAAAAGAATCATATGATTACCTCAATCAATGAAAAGAAAGCATTTAATAAAATCTAACACCATTGTCTGATAAAAAAAAATTCATAATAGGAACAGAGGGGAAATTCATCAACATAATTAATGGCATATACATAAAACCAATGACCAACATTATCATCAATGTAGAGAGACGGAAAGCATTCCCCTTGGAAACAGGAACCAGCAAGGATGTTCTTTATCACCACTCCTAATACATCAATATTGTATTAGAAGTCCTACCCAGAGCAATAAGGTGAGAAAGGGAAGTTAAGTGTATCCAAAATGGAAAAGAAGAAGTAAAACTATCATTAATCATAAATGACATGATACTGTACATAGAAAATCCTAAACATGCCCCAAGAAAGTTACTGGAACTAGTAGAAGGATTCAGCAAAATGGCAAGGTACAAAATCAACAGACATAAATCAGTTGGTTTCCTCTACCTTATCAAGAAGGACTCTGAAAAAGGATCAACAAAACAGTACTTCTATAATACCCCTCAAAAGGATAAAATACCTGGAATAAACCTTACCAGGGACATAAAATATTTATGTAAGGAAAATGACAAAACACTACTGCAAGAAACTAAAAGGGATCTAAGTAAGTGGAAAAACATTCCATACTCATGGGTTGGGATACTTAAAATTGTAAAAATTTCAATACTACCCAGAAGGATCTGTAGATGTAATGAAAAACCAGTCCAATTCTCAACGCCATTCTTTAATGAAATGCAAAACATCTTTAATTTTTTGTGGAAAGGAAAGAGACTGCAAATAGCTAAAGCAATACTGAGAAGAAGAACGAATTAGGAGACCTCACATTTCCTGATCTTAAAACTTACTATATAGCCATGGTAATAAAAACAGCCTGGTACTGGCTCAGTGACAGACACAAAGACCAATGGAACAGAATTGAGACTCCAGAGGCAAATCCAACCATCCACAGGCAGCTGATCTCTGAGAAAGATCAAAATCCATTCAGTAGGGGAAGAAACAGTCTCTTTAAGAAATGGTGCATAGAATGTAAACATGGGGACCTAATTTTCAGCATAAATAGCTTATCAAGTTAAACCAAATATACACAAACAAAAGAAGACAAATTAGATATGTAGGGGCTCCTAAAAGCTAAATATTTATCTTCATCAAAAAACTTTATCAAGGGAGTAAAAAGAGAACTTATAGGCTGGGTGGGAGGAGACTTTGGTAATGACATATCTGTTAAGATTGTAACCTCTAAAATGTTATTGAAACAAACAAACAAACAAAAAACTTCAAACGTTCTACAACAGAAAGACAAAAAGTCTAATAAAAAAATGGCCAAAAAAAAATTGTCAGACACTTCACTAAAGAAGACATTCTGGAGATCACCAAATACATGAAAAGATGCTTGCTATCAGTAGCCATTTGTGAGATGCAAATCAAAACTACAAGATACCATGTCATCCCTGCAAAAATGACAATGACCAAAAAACATAAACGACAACAACAATAACAACAACAAAAAAAAAAAACACAGAAAACCACAATGCTGGCAAAGTTTTTTGGAGATTGTAACTCTTATAAATTGCTGGTGGGATTGTAAAATGGTACAATCACAATGGAAAACAGCATGGCACTTCCACAAAAAAGGTAGAAATAGAAATACCTTATCATCCAGTAATCCCATGCCTAAGTATATATTCTAGAGATATAAGAGCAGAGATATGAATATATATATATACACACCTATGTTCCTTTCAGTGTTATTCATAGTAACAAAAAGATGGAAACAACTTAAATGTCCAACAACAAGTGGATGGATCAACAAACTGTGATACATATATAGAATAGAATGCTGCACAATTATAAAGAGTAATGAGGAGGATTCTGTCAAGCATCTTACATGAATAAATCTAGAGGATGTTATTCTGAGTGAAATAAGTAGCAACCCCCGTTGAGTTTCCAAGGCTGTAAATCTTTACAGAGGCAGTCTGCCTCATCATTCTTCCATGGAGCACCTGGTTGGTTCAAACGCTGACCTTTTGATTATTATAAGGCCAAATGCCTTAACTATTATACTACTAGAGCTCCTTTGTTGTTGTTGTTGTTATGTGCTGTTGAGTCGGACCCAACTCATAGCGACCCCTCCTTGTGTTTCCAAGGCAGTATCACTACGGAAGTAGATTGCCCCATCTTCCTTCCAAGGAGTGGCTGGTGGGTTTGAACCGCCAACCAACTGGTTAGCAGTCAAGTGCCTTAGGCACTTAGGATAAGTTAATCATGAAAAGACAAATATTGTACAATCTTACTATTACAAAAAGTCAATAATGAACATATACACAGAAAGCAAAGTTCTTTGATGGCTACCAGGGATGGGAGGGAAAAGAAGGGAGAGTCAATTTCTGGACTGTAAACATTTGTTACTTCTGGCAATGGGAAAACCAAGACTAAATATTGATGAACGGTGTACAACTTGACCAAAGTAAATAAAGACACTGAGAAGTATATGAGAAAAGTGATAACTTTGGTAAAATACTGTAACATATACAATTTTGCATAACAGTAAAAAAAAACTAAAAAAAATGTGTGTCCTCATGTAGATACACCAAATAATAATAATAATAAACTAAACTCACTGCTGTCATAGTAATCCACTCATAGTGATCCCTCTTTGGGTTTCCAAGGAGGTATCTCTATGGAAGTAGATTGCCCAGTCTTCCTTCTGAGGAGTGGCTGGTGGGTTTGAACCACCAGCCTTCTGGTGAGCAGTCAAAT
>NW_006921642.1:9281112-9284397 GCF_000298275.1 Orycteropus afer afer
AGTAAATTGCCCAGTCTTCCTTCTGAGAAGTGGCTGGTGTGTTTGAACTGCCAGCCTTCTGGCACTACACCACCAGAATTCCTTTTCAACTTAGAGATCTGACATGTATGTTGTGATATTTATGTCCTAAGTATTTTGTGCTTTATTTGGTGCTAAATTGTAAATGGCATTTATTTTTTTTTTAATTGCCAGCTTTTCATTGTATATAGAAGTATTAATAATAATAATAATAATAATAATAATAATAAACTAAACTCACTACTGTCCAAGTAATCCACTCATAGTGATCCCTCTTTGGGTTTCCAAGGAGGTATCTCTATGGAAGTAGATTGCCCAGTCTTCCTTCTGAGGAGTGGCTGGGGGGTTTGAACCACCAGCCTTCTGGTGAGCAGTCAAATGCCTTAGGCACTATGCCACCAAAGCTCCTATGTAGATATATGTGAATGCACATATGACTGCATTCACATATGTGAGTAAATGTATGTGTGTGTATAGATCTGTAGGCATACATATAAACAAGTTTGTATGTGTCGGTTATAGAGCCACATATATAAAAAACCACAAAGGTGGTCTGGTGGCACTGTGCCTAAGGCATTTGACTGGTGGTCAGAAGGTTAGCAGTTCAAATCCACCAGCTGCTCCAAGGAAGGAAAATGAGACAATATACTTCTGTAAAGATTCACTGCATTGGAGACCCAATAGGGATTGCTATGAGTTGAAATTGACTTGCTGTCAATGGGATTGCTCATTTTAGTATAACAAACTACATGTGAAGCACAGTTATGGAGGCTTAGACATATCTAAACAACTCGTGGGATTGGTTTAAAGGGTACAAAGACTTAGGACTATAGTCTCAGGGGACAACTTAGTCAATTGGTATAGCATAGTTTACAAAGATAATGTTCTATATCCTAGCTTGGTAAGTAGCATCTTGGGTCTCAAAAGCTTGCAAGAGGCCATCTAAGATACAATGATTGGTCTCTACTCATATGGAACAAAAGAGAATAAAGGAAATTAAAGACTCAAGAAAGAAATTAATGCACAGGAATGATAGCCCACAAGAACAACAGCTTCTTCGAATCTGAGACCAGAACTGGATAGTACCTGGCTACCATAACTGAAGGCTGAGCCACTGGTGTTTCAAACCCAGCAGGGTATACATAATGCACAGGTATCAGCCCAGTTAACAGACTGAGACAAACTAGGAAGAAGGAAGAGGCTGTCTACTTCTTCAAGAATTGGCCAGGGAAAACCTTATGAATAGCAAAGAAACATTGTCTGATACCTTACCCCGCAACATTATGAATAGTCTGGATAGGTTAGGAGGCTCTCAAAATAGGACTGGGAAAGAGCTGCATCATCAGAGTAAACTCAGCCTTACTCATATGGATAAGATAAAGCTTTTGAGACTTCCATTTGCTGATGTGGCACCACTCAAATTGAGGAGAAACAGTTGCAGACGTCGATTAATCATCAGAACATGGAATGCACAAAGTATGAATCTAGGAAAATTGGAAGTTGTCAAAAAGGAAATGGAATGAATGCATAAAGATTGATATCCTCGGCATTAGTGAGCTGAAATGGATGGCTTCTGGCCATTTTGAATCAGACAATCATATGATTTACTATGTCGGGAATGACAGTTTGAAGAGGAATGGCATGGCATTCATCATCACAAAGGATGTTTCAAGATCTGTCCTGAAGTACAATGCTGTCAGGGATAGTATAATATCCATATGCCTATAAGGAAGACTAGTTAATATGACTATTATTAAAATTTATGCACCAACCACCAAAGCCAAAGATCAGGAAATTGAAGATTTTTATCAACATCTGCAGTCTGAAATTGACTGAACTTGCAATCAAGATGTGTTAATTATCACTAGTGACTGGATTGCAAAAGGTGGAAACAAAGAAGAATCACAAGTAGTTGGAAAATTTGGCCTTGGTGACAGAAATAATGCTGGAACTTGCATGGTGGAATTTTGCAAGACTAACGACTTGTTCATTGCAAACACCTTTTTTCAACAACACAAACAGTGGCTCTACACGTGGACTTCACCAAATGGAACACACAGGAATCAGATTGACTACATCTGTGGCAAGAGGTGGTGGAAAAGCTCTATATCTTCAGCCAAAACCAGGCCAGGAGCTGATTGTGGAACAGACCATCAACTGCTCATATGCAAGTTCAACTTGAAGTTAAAGACAATTAAAACAAGTGCAAGAGAGCCAAAATATGGTCTTGAATATATCCCTCCTGAATTTAGAGATCATCTAAAGAATAGATTTGATACACTGAACACCAATGGCCAAAAACCAGAATAATTGTGGGAGGATATCAAGAACGTTATCCATGAAAACAGCAAGAGATCACTAAAAAGATGAGAAAAGAAGAGAAGACCAAATGGATGACAGAAGAGACTCTGAAACTTGCCCTTGAGTGGAGAGTAGCTAAAGCAAATGGAATAAATGACAAGATAAAAGAGCTGAACAGAAGATTTCAAAGAGCAGCTCAAGCAAACAAAGCCAATTACTCTAATGAAATGTACAAAGACCTAGAGTTAGAAAACCAAAAGGAAAGAACATGCATTTATCCAGCTGAAAGAATTGAAGAAAAAATTTAAGCCTCAAATTGCAATACTGAGAGATTCTATGGGCAAAATATTGAATGATGCAGGGAACATCAAAAGAAAATGGAAGGAATACACAGAGTCACTGTACCAAAAAGAACTGGTCAATCTTCATCCATTTCAGGTGGTGGCATATGATCTAGAACCAATAGTATTGAAGGAGGAAGTCGAAGCTGTAATGAAGGAAATGGCGAAGAACAAGGCTCCAGGAATTAACGGAATACCCATTGAGATATTTCAATAAACGGATGACACACTGGAGGCAATCACTTGGTTCTGCCAAGAGATTTGGAAGACAGCTACCTGGCCAACTGACTGGAAGAGATCCATATTTGTACCCATTCCAAAGAAAGGTAATCCCACAGAATGTGGAAGTTATCGAACAATAACATTAATATTGCATGCAAGTAAGATCTTACTGAAAATGTTTCAAAAACAGTTGCAGCAGTATATTGACAGAGAACTTCCAGAGGTGCAAGCTGGATTCAGAAGAGGAAGTGAAACATGGGATATCATCACTGCTGTCAGAGGGATCTTGGCTCAAGGCAAAGAATATCAGAAAGATATTTACTTGTGTTTTATTGACTATGCAAAGGCATTTGATTGTGTGGCTCATGAGAAATTATGGATAACATTGAGAAGAATGGGAATT
>NW_006921642.1:9284956-9289782 GCF_000298275.1 Orycteropus afer afer
ATTTTCAGTCACCTCACATGCATATGAGAGCTGGACAATGAATAAGGAAGACCGAAGAAGAGTTGATGCTTTTGAGTTGTGGTGCTGGCGAAGAATGCTAAAAGTACCATGGACTGCTACAAGAACTACAGATCTGTCCTGGAGGAAGTGCAGCAGAAATGCTCCTTAGAAGCGAGAATGTCTGGACTTCGTCTCACCTACTTTGGTCATATTGTCAGAATGGACCATTCCCTGGAGAAGGATGTCATGCTTGGTAAAGTGGAGGGTCGACAAAAAAGGGGAAGGCCTTCAATGAGATGGATTGACACGGTGGCTGTGACAATGGGCTCAAGTATAGCAGGGATAATGGAGCTGGCTTGGGATCAGGTGGTGTTTTGTTCTGCTGTGCATGGGGTCACTCTGAGTCGGAAACGACTTGACGGCACCTAACAACAACAACAACACCATAACTGATGATCCTGACCAGGGACACAATAGAAGGTCCTGAATAGAATGGAATAAAAATGTAGAATAAAACTCAAATTTCTAAAAAAGGCCATACTGATTGTACCAATAGATACTAGAAGAATCCCACAGGCTATTTCCCTAGGACAGTCTTTGAAGATGGAATTGAAGCTATTTCTGTATGTTAACTTTCAGCTGAATGATAGATTGGTTTAAAATAAAGAGGAAAAAAAAGGTGACTTTTTTTTTTTTATTGTTTTGTTGAAGGCAAGAGCAATGCAGAAGTGTGTCGCTTTATACATGTGGATGGTGGAATACACAGGCATCCTTAGCTTGCTAAAAACAATACTGAGTGAGACATGGATTCATGCTTGTAAATAGGTTGGAGTTTCTTTCCTGAAAGGCATTAAGGGAAGCTGCATAAAACCTTTTAGATGTGATAGAGGAAAGGCAGTTGATCAAGAATATTTCACCAAACCATAAATCATGTTTTAATTGGAAAATTAAAGTACTTGAAGCATATAAATAAATAAATAAGTGACGAAAAGAGAAGTAAAACTAATATGACCAAGCTGAAATCAAACCTGCTCACCATTGACGTTACTTAGCGTTTCCCAAGGAAATGCTTCTGGATAATGTTTCCTGGAAACCAGATGGGAAGTTACATGAGCTATTTTCCCTCCAAAATAGCTTGTGTTTTTGTCATTATAGTGTCACATTTACAAAAAAAAAAAAAAAAAAAAAACAATATGCTGGCCTTGTGTTGGGCATGGGCTTGTACGAAATGCTTTCACTCAGAGTCAGACAATGATGAAGTGATCACAGGATAAATCCAAGTTCCAGGACCACATGAAAAGTCAGGGACAGAGTTATGACAGAAAAGGCATGAGGGAAGAAAATTAAGGCCAATTGAGAAAGTAACTTATCTAAAACTGTAATGAAATATTAATAAAAATGATAGAAAAATTTGAACATATTACAATAACCTTTATTAATATAAAAAACTTCTGGGACTAGAAACTTCCACTGAAGTGAATTGCCAGGTAACTGAGGCTTATGCAATGACTAAATCAATTTTAACTAACAATTTTATCTTAATCTGGACAAAAATGCTTTTTGTACTTCTCTAACTTCTATAAAGATATGGTTAGCCATATTTTGGCCTTAATTAACAATTCAGGGGAAATATCCTTAAAGTTTATTACAATGACAGTGACCTTATTTTATCCAAACTTGGATATTTTTATGAGTGAAAGGGGCACTTATTATAATTGTGTCAGAATTCAGGGGTAAATCATCTCTTCCCAGGTATTTCAAGATTGTAGCCATTCTATAATCCTATTAGGACATAAAGTTCTTTGCATGTAATTTTTTTTTTTTTTTTAGCATATTTTGTCATTAAGAAGTTAGTAGACACTTTGCTGACATCTAGGAGCCAGTTTGTCCAATTCTTTTCTAGTTCACTGCTTCAAATGGTGGATGTTCAAATGGGAAATCAGATTGCTAAAACAGTTAAAAATGTACATTAAATAAGAATCATATGTCTCAGAAAGAGGACAGAAGAAAAACATAAATGACTTTATTACACAAATTATTCCAGGTATTTAGCTCAGGATTAGACCCTGAGAGAGTGAAGGCAGGTTTCTGGTTAACTGAAGATGGGTAATAATGAGATCAGGTGCAAAAATCAGGCTGCATTCAATCTGTGAATTATGTTTTGTTTCACTAAGGCCAATTTTATTGTTCATGATTTACTATGAGAATAAGGGAAATTGCCCTGAGTGTCTCTCCTGGGACATTTCAGTGGTCACAGGAATGTATACTATTAGGGACTATCCCTTAGTCAGCGTTGCATAGCAACACCACAATGCCCTGTCTGAGTAAGTGGCAATGATGGTAACAGTGATAACTGCCAAGATATGCACTGAGCTTATGATGTGCCAGACACTTTTCTAAGTATATTGCATACATTAACACATGTGCATATTTTACTTGAAATAATGTGATTTTAAAACCCAGGTTTACTATTACTCCCAGGCAGGAGGAATTTACTAGAAGTAAACACCAATAATTGTATCACAGTGGGATCTATGGATAGTTGAAAAGCCTGGCTGTGGAGGACTCTGGGAGCAATGGGGTATCCAATTTACAAGGACTGCCTGTGCCTGTTGGGAATGTCAGGATTCAAACGTCCTGTGTAAATCCTGTCTCTCTTCATCAACATTTCAGGTACAAAGACACAAAGAATCCAACCCCTTAAGATGCTTATCATCAATTATTTTTACTTTACTACCACTATCTGCAGGTTATTAAGATAGGCATTTAATCATTCCCATGATCGTGTGCTAAACAAGTGTTGGCAAGAGCCAGCTGGTCTTGCACCTGCTCTTTAAAAGCAAGATGGAAGTAAATGAATTCTGCAGACTGTGTCCTCATCTTTTCATTACTTTACCTTAGAGAAAGACATTGACTTGGTGTTTATATGAGGAATTATTCTGGAATTTCAATTCTCTTTCTTCAGTCCTGCCTTCTCTCTCTCCCTGAACCTCTGTCTCTCCCTTTCTTTCTTCTCTTCTTTTCTCTCTCCCTCTTTCTTTTTTATCTGATTTTAGTAATCCATTTCTAGGTCACCATATATAAAGAAAAAGTAGCTATTTTAACTCTTAGTGAACAATTCCTGTTTAAAAAATTTGGATAGACCACTATGAAAATCTTTTCATATTACAAGCAAAAAATCTAGTTGATACTATGCTATATATATGTGTGAGTGTGTCTCTCTCTGTGTGTATATATATATATATTATACTGTTATATATACTATATAATATATATACACACATCTCATATGGTGCAATATTCAGCTATTACCTCTGATAAACCCATCACAGCACAAAGAAAAATACATTACAGTGTAACTTTTTCATAAGTACAGCCAAGACAATTGCAGCAGTTAGTCATCTAAGATAACCAAAAACCAAACTCACGGCCGTCGAGTCAGATCCAACTCATAGTGACCCCTCCTTGGATTTCCGAGGTGTGTCTCTCTGGAAGTACATCATCCAACCTTCCTTCCGAGGAGTAGCTGGTGGGTTTGAACCACCAGCCTTCTGGTTAGTAGTCAAATGACTTGGGCGCTATGACACCTGAGCTCCCTCATCCAGGATAAATGGGTACATAATAAATATCATCCTTACCCCTAGGAGCTTTAATTCACACAGAAATTAAAGACAGAGAGGGCTGCATATGGAAATGTGCAAACTCAAAAATGACTGTGTATCTAGCAGTCTAATTCAGTGGATGAGCAAACAAATTATTATTTACACCAAAGGCAGTACCTGTCATTTAGGTTTTGTAATGAGTGAATTCTCTCACTGCTAAACATGAGTCATATCTGCATGTGAAGCAGCCAGGGAGTTGCCACCTGAGTTCTTGGTGGGAAAGTGTTATTTGGGTGGAGAGATGGACTTTTCTGACTTCTTTGAAACCAAAGGGAGTGTACTTTATAATCATGGGAAAGAAGGACATTCCGAGAGGCAGGTGTGGTGTTTGGAGAGAAGTCATAGGAGGGTGTGGCAAGAATGGTAATAGTTAAGGTATGATGAAGGGAAAGCAGGGCATTTGATGATGATTTTTGTCTGTTATATGGTATATCAGGGTCATAATACCAACTTCTAGACCATGAATTCTTATTCCAACATCAGCATTACTACTTAAATTGGATTTAGTTATATGTTTGTGCGAGTGTATCTACGTGTGTAGTTGGACATACATTCTTGCAGCTGACTCAATTGTGATTCATGGCAACCCCATGCGTTACATAGCAAGACTGCCACATAGGATCTTCTGGCCTCTGTAATCTTTATGAAAGCGGGTTATCAGGCCTTTATTCCATGAAGATGCTAAGTGGTTCAAACTGCCAGCATTTGGTTTATCAGATAATTGCAAACCAATTGTACCAGCAAGGCAATATGTTATTAAATATATAATATATATTGTATATACTATATACTATATAACTATATATTATATATATGATAATACATGATATAATATAATACATGATATTGAAAGAAAAAGTCCAGACTGCATTGAAGGCATTGGCAAAAATTAAGTTCCAGGAATTGACTGAGATATCTCTACAAACAGATGCAATATTGAAAGTGTTCATGCACCTATGCTAATAAATTTGGAAGGTAGCTACCATCTGACTGAAAGAGATCCATTTTTGTGCCCATTTCAAAGAAATATGATCCAATGTTGTTGTTGTTACTTGCCATCGAGTCGGCTCCGACTCATAGCAACCCCTCCTTGGGTTTCTGAGGCAGTATCACTACGGAAGTAGGAATGCCCAACCTTCCTTCCGAGGAGTGGCTGGTGGGTTT
>NW_006921642.1:9289882-9330818 GCF_000298275.1 Orycteropus afer afer
GAGGCAGTATCACTATGGAAGTAGGAATGCCCAACCTTCCTTCCGAGGAGTGGCTGGTGGGTTTGAACCACCAGCCTTCTGGTTAGCAGTCAAGTGCCTTAGGCACTATGCCACCAGACCAACAGAATGCAGAAATTATGTACCAAAATCATTATTAGCACATGCAAGTAAAATTTTACTAAACCTAACTTAAAAAATGGTGGTTGAGTAATGCATTGACAGAGAACTGCCAGAAATTCATGCCAGATTCAGAAGACTTGAACCAAGCCATATCACTGCAAATGTTGGATAATGTCAGAAAGCAGAGAGTACCAGAAAGATACTTACCTGTGTTTTATTGTCTATGCAAAAGCATTTTACAACTGTGTGGATCATGACAAATTATGGATAACACTGCAAAGAATGGGAATTCCAGAAGACTTAATTGTGCTCAGGCAGAACCTGTACAAAACTCATTCAAACAGAACAAAGGGATACTGCATGATGTAAAATCGAGAAAGGTATGTGTCAGGGTTGTATCTTTTCACCATAGTTATTCAATCTGTAGGCTGAGCAAAAAGTCTGAGAAACTGGGCAACATGAAGAAGAACAAGGCACCAAGATCAGAAGAAGACTCATTAGCAGCCTATCTTATGCAGATAATACAGCTATATTTGCTGAAAGGAAAGAAGACTTGAAGCACTTACTAGTAAAAATCAAATACTACAACCTTTAGTATGGATTATACCTCAACCCAAAGAAAAAAAAAATCCTCACAAATGGGCCTATGAGCAATATCATGATAAATAGAAAAAGGATTAAAGTTGTCAGGGATTTAATTTTATTTGGGTCCACAATCAACATTCATAGTGGCAGAACTTAAGAAATCAAAGAGCATATTGCATTGGACACATCTGTTGCAAAAGACCTCTGTAAAGTGTTAAAAAGCAAAGATATCACTTTGAAGACTAAGGTGCATCTGACCCAAATGATGGTAGTTCAATCTCTTCATATGCATGCAAAAGCTGTACAGTGAATAAGAAGACTGAAGGAAAATTAGAATTAGAATAAGAATTTGAATTATGGTATTGGTGAAGAACTTCCAAAGAATGAACAAATCTGTCTTGGAAGAAGTACAGCCTGAATGCTCTTAGAACTGAGAATAACAAGACTTTGTATCATGTATTTTGGACATGTTATCAGGAGGGACTAGTCCCTAGAAAAGCACATCATGCTTGGTAAGATAGAAAAACAAAACAAAACAAAACTCAGTGTAGTCGAGTCAATTGTGCCTCATAGTGATCCCTCCTTGGGTTTCTGAGGTGATGTCGCTACAGAAGTAGATTATCTAATCTTCTTTCTGAGGCTGTTGGGTTTAAACCACCAGCCTTCTGCTTAGCAGTCAAATGCCTTAGGCACTACACCATGAGAGCTCCTTGGTAAAATAGAAGATCAATGAAAATGTAAGATTCTCAATGAGATGGATTGCCACAGAGGCTGTAAAAATAGATTCATACATAGCAATGATTGTGAGGACAGTGCAGGACCAGGAAGTGTTTTATTCTGTTGTGCATAAGATAGGTATTAATTGGAACTGATTCAAAGTCACCTAGGAATAGCAAGGTGTGATTTGTTGTTGTTGTTGTTGTTATGTGCCGTCGAGTCAGCCCTGACTCATAGCGACCCCTCCTTGGGTTTCCGAGGCAGTATCACTACGGAAGTAGGATTGCCCAACCTTCCTTCCGAGCAAGGTGTGATATTAACATATAATAACGCTATAGTATATAACATATAATACATAATTATATGTTATATAGTATAATATCATATAGTATGTAACATATGTATGTAGTACATTCCTATTATGTGTTCTACAGTCTTTCAATAATTTCAGAGAAGAGGTAAAAAACCACCACTAGTAAAAAAAAAAAAAAAAAAAAAGCAACTAAGTCTAGAGAATAATATGTGTTGATAGAAATTAGGAAACAAAGTGAAAAATATGAAACTTCTAATCAAAAGGACTTATGGGTCAGACTAAGAATTTTAAAATTTAAATGACTGGTACTTCTTTCTTTTGTTTATTCCCAATTCAGTTATCTGTTCACTGAAGTCAAGAAATATTTATTGTCTACCTATTTGATACCTGGAGATCTGGATAATTTTGAATAATATGAAGATCCAAATCCTTTACAAGCTCATGTGTGATAAGGTATGTTGTTGTTTTTAGTTGCCATTGAGTAGACTACAACAACCCTGTATGTGCTGTGTAAAACTTCTCCATAGAGTTTCAAGTTTGTGTCCATTCAGAAGAAAATCACCTAGTCTGTCTTCTGAGGGGCTTCTAGATGGGCTTAAAATGCCAACATTTTTGTAACTAGTTGAGTGCTTAACTTTTTGTGCAAAGCACGACTGTGGTAAGGTATGCATACATAAAAATAAATAGCCATGATATAATATGGTAAATGCTATAACAGAAGAAATTAAATGCTTTGAAAGTAAAAGACAGAATTACCAATGTTTCATATGAACTAGATAAAGAACTGATAGAGATGATGGCATTTAACTTGGACATAGAAAGAAGGTACATAGGAAGTTTTCAACTATAGAAAAGGAGACAGGATAGAATTGGTAGTACTGATTCTCCATATTGATTACTGAAATGTGAATCTGGTCTTTGACACTAGTCCTATGCCCTTAGGAGATTTATTTAATCTTCATCTGTCTCAGTATTCTCATTTTTGAGAAAAGGAAATAATAATAGTATGTGCTTGAGAGTATTATAGTGTAACTTAATAAATAAATAAAAGATTTAACAGAGTGTCAGATAAACAGTACACCACAAAATGTCGTTACCATCATTAAACATAAATTCCAGGCAAAGGCACTGATTTTTTCAAAAGCAATATGAATTAAGGGTCATAGTGTGTTTGAGAAATGCCAAACCACTGCTGTGGAGGGTTAGCTAGAAGCAGAGACTGAGCCTGGAAGAGCACAGGTGGTGACAGCTTTGACTTTGAAGGTAATGAAAATCCACTTGCTGATTAAATGCTGGAGGGTGATGTGTTTGAATATGACCATTGATAAGGACATCCAGATAACAGTGTCAAGGATGGAATTGGAAAGCAAAGAACTAGGAGCCAAGAGATCAGTTTAGGAGAATATGTGATTGGTCTAGTTCTAGGGTTATTGTAGTAGCAGTAGCAATAGGTAAGAACTAAGATCTTGGAACAATGCTGGAGGAAATACCAAAAAGATCTGATGATGTTTGAATGTAGAGAGAAGAACAAGGAAATTTGAAGGATGCCTGTGATGTTTCTAGTCTGCGTGACAGGGTAGTTAATAACATCATTAACAGCATAAAATGCAGAATTTGGAGGAAAAAATGATGGATGGAGAGAAAAAAGGTGATAAAAATTTTGGAAATTAATAATCCTGTGCTACCATCCAGACATCCAAAAGAGACATCCAAAGAACACTGAGACATACCTTTTAGGGATTTGGGAATAATCACCATGGAGATGGTGGTTAGATACACGAGAGTGGAAGAAGTCTCAGAAAAATAAATACAGACTAAGATTCTTTAGAAATGCCAGGATTGTATTGTCTTGCTCAGCCCTTTTAAACTTCCAGATCCAGATGAACTCTGTTTGCCTCATGATGCACTTTCTAGTCTTATCCCAGTGTTTGAAACTTCTGGCTGTTTAACTCCTTCCCTGTTACTCCCCTCAGATGTGCATTTTTTATGCTTGGCTTTCCCCTGAATCATAATGTATATGTATATCTAGATATACTGTCATCAGACACTTGGAACAAAAAGGTCATCTGGTCCAGCCCAGAACTCAATATCTTAAATATCTTTGGATTAAGAAGTGAAAGAGGAGGAGATGCCTTCTAAGGGGAGTTAAAGATGAAGGGAAGAGGTAAAGATGAGGCACCTTGGTAATTAAGAGAAGAGGGACTTTTTAAAAATGAGTCAAATATAGCTTCACTTTGTGCACAGATATCATTCATTTCAACTCTTTAAGGCTTCACTTGAAACTATTCATTTTGCAATCTCCTGATTAGTACATGAGATGAGAAAAAAATAAAAGACTTTACCCCATCTGAAAAGGCTATGCTTCAGAAACCAGTATTCAAATTTCAACTCCTCCTTCTATTAGTGGACTAACTTCTTACTTAATGTTATGGACTTGAAGTTCCTAATGAGCAACATCAGGGATTTGTTCATCTGGATTGAGGATTAAATGAGGTAATTTATGAAAATTAACACAGTGCTTGGAACAGAGCAAACATATAATATGTTTCTGTTTCTTTACTTTTTCCTCTTGCCCCTTTTTTCCATGTCCTTTAACTACTTTTGAAATATTTCAGAATATGAAGTTTTCATGATTCTCATGACATGTTCTGAAATAGTCACTGCTTCTGAAATATGTTGTGAAGGTCACACTGTTTTCTATTTGCAAGCCATATCCATAACATTGGCAGATTTATTGAGAGGTCCTGCAGAGTTTGGATCTCCTGAAGATCTGAGTCCCCCTAAGACAACAGTTACCACAGTGTATGTATCATAAGGGGATATATCGACATTTTTGTTTTCAAAGCAATTTGGTGACCTGGAATCCTTAGATTTTCAAATTCTCTTATTCTTAGATTTGAGTTATAAAATGATAAAATACCATGGTAGTATAGAATGAGTATTAATACATTCTACATATTACATTTGTAAGACCAATGACATTCATTGCAAATACATTTGTCAACAATTTAAATGGCAACTATACATGGTGACCTAGCCAGATGGAATATACAGGAATCAAATTCATTACATTTGTGGAAAAAGACAATGGAGAAGCTCAATATCATCATTCAGAACAAGGCCAGGACCAGCTTTGGAACGCACTATTAATTGCTCATACATAAGTTTAAGGTGAGGCTGAGGAAAATTAAAACAATCCATCAGAGCCAAAATATGACCTTGAATGTAGGTCATACACCTGAATTCAGGTCTACACCTGAATATAGAGACCATCTGAAAAATAGATTTGATACATTGAAGACTAATGACCCAACACCAACTAAGCTGGGGGATGACAACAAGAACATCACATATGAAGAAACAAAAGGTCATTAAATATACAGGAAAGAAAGAAAGGACCAAAATGGCTGTCAGAAGAGAGTGTGAAACTTTCTTTTGAACAGAGAGTCACTGAAATAAATGGAAAAAATGACGAAGTAAAAGAACTCAACAGAAGATCTCAAAAGGCAGCATGAGAAGATAAAATACTGTAATGAAATGTGTAAAGTCTTGGAGTTAGAACATCAAAAGGGAGGAACACACTAGGCATTTCTCAAGATAAAAGAAAAAATTCATGTCACGAGTTGCAATATTGAAGGACTCTATGGGCAAAATATTGAATGATGCATCTAACAAAGATGGAAAGAATACACAGAGTCACTGTATCAAAAATAATTGGTTGATATTCAAACACTTCAGGAGGTAGAAAATGATCAAGAACAATAGTATTAAAGGAAGATATCCAAGCTGCACTGAAGACATTGCTGAAAAACTGAACTCCAGGAATTCACAGCATATCCATTGACACGTTTCAACAAATGGATGCAGTGCTAGAGATGTTCACTCATCTATGTTAAGAAATTTGGAAGAGAGGTGCCTGGCCAACCTACTAGAAGACATTTATATTTGTGCCCATTCCAAATAAAAGTGATACATAGAATGCCAAAATTATTGAACATTATAGTTAATATCATGTGCAAGTAAAATTTTTCCTGAAGATAATTAAAAAAAGATTGTAGCAGTACAATGACAAGGAATTTGAAAAATCCAAGCCAGGTTCAGAAGAAGACAGGCAACAAGGGATACCACTGCTGATATCAGATGTATTTTGGCTGAAAGTAGATACCATAGAAATGTTTACCCACATTTATTGTCATGAAAAGGTATTGCACTGTGTGGATAAAATTATGCATAACTTTTCCAAGAATGGGAATTCCAGAACACCTAATGGTTCTCACAATGAAATTGTACATAGATGAAAAAGTGCTTATTCAAACAAAACAAGGTTTAACATCAGGAAAGGTGTGTGTCAGGGTTGTATTCTTTCATCATATGTATTCAATCTGTATACTAAGCAAATTATTTGAAAAGCTGGACTTTATGAAAAAGAACATGGCATCAGCATTAGAAGAAGATTCATTAACAACCTGTAATATGCAAATGACACAACCTTGTTTGCTACAAATAAGGGGGGCTTGAAGCTTTTATTGATGAAGACTAAGGACTTAAGTCTTTAGTATAGATTACACCTCAACAACAACAACAACAAAAATCCTCACAACTGGATCAGTAAGCAATATCATGATAAGCAGAGAAAAGATAGAAGTTGTCAAGGATTTGATTTTACTTGTATCCACAATCAACACCCATGGAGGCAGCAGTCAAGAAATCAATGATGTATTGTGCTTTGCAAATACACTATAAAAGACCTCTTTATAATGTTAGAGGGAAAAGATGCACTTTGAATAATAAGGTGCACCTGATCCAAGCCATGGTATTTTCAATAGCTTCATAAACATGCGAAAGCTGGACAATGAATAAAGAACATCAAAAAGTCGATGCCTTTGAAATAGTGTCTGGGAAAAGAAAATGCAATATATCATGGACTGCCACAGCAATGAGCAAATCTGTCTGGGAAGAAGTATAGAAGCAAGGATGGTGAGATGATTTCATACATACTTTGCATATATTACCAAGAGGAATCAGTCCCTGGAGAAAGACATAATGCCCAATAAAGTAGAGGACCAGAGAAAAAGAGGAAGACTCTCAATGAGATGAATGACCCACTGGCTACAACAGACAATTTAGACATGGAAAAGTTGTGAGAATGGTTCAGGACTAGTCAGCATTTCATTCTGTTGTGCATAGGGTTGCTATGAATTGGAACCAACTGGATGGTACCTAACAACAATAAGAACAGTTGTTTAGTGTTACCAATGTACATTGTACCATACAAAGAACTTTACATTACTATTTCAGTGAATTTTCAACCACCCTATGCGATAGGTAGTCGAAAAAGTCCATGTCACAGATGAGGAAAATATGTTGTGAGCACTTAAGAAATTTAACAAGATCATCTGGATACATACTCTAAATATCTGATTCGAGACTTTTTTTTTTTTTTTTTTCTGTGTGTGAGTGTCTATCTATTAGATCAACTGCTGCAGTCTGAAATTGACTAAACATGCAATCAAGATGTATTTATAGTTCCTGCTGATTGGAATGCAAAAGTTGGAAACAAAGAATTAGTACTGGTAGTTGGAAAATATGGCCTGGGTGATAGAAATGACAGTGGCATTCTCATGATAAAATTTTGCAAGTCCAATGATTTATTCATTGCAAATACTTTTTTTTTTTTTTTTTTTTTTGAACATCAATAATGGTTATACAGTGGACTTCACCAGATGGAATACACAGGAATGAATTGACTACATTCATGAAAAAAGATTATGGAGAAGCACACTATTAGTCAAACAAGACCTGTAGCTGACTAAGGAACAGAGCATCAATTGCTCATAGGCAAGTTCAAGTTGAAGCTGAAGAAAATTAAAACAAGTCCATGAGAGCAAAACCACAACCTTGAATTTACCCCATCTAAATTTAGAGATTATGTGGGAAAAAAAAAAAAAAAAAAATTACACACTGAACACCAATGACTGTAGACAAGGTGTTGTGGGATGACATCAACAACATCACACACAAAGAAAGCAAAAGTTCATTAAACACATGAGGCAGAAAGAAAAGACCAAGATGGAATGAACAAATCTAGAAGAAATGCAGCCGAAATGCCTTAGAAGGAAAAATAACCAGACTTTTCACCTACTTTGGTCATGTTGTCAGAAGGTATCATTCCCTGGAGAAGGATATCATGATTGGCAAAGTAAAGGGTCACTGTAAAAGGGGAAGACCCTTAATGGGATGGACCAACACAATGGGTACAACAATGGGCTCAAGCAGTGTTTTCTTGTTCAAAGTGTCACTATGAGTTGAAGCCATCTCAAAGCTACTTAACAACAACCTACAAACATCTGTTAGGACTCTATATTGCTTATTAGCTAATGCTAGTTTTACTTAGGGACCTCTGGTAGCATAGTGCCTAAGGCACTTGACTGCTAACCAGAAGGCTGGAGGTTCAAACCCACCAGCCACTCTTCGGAAGGAAGATTGGGCAATCTACTTCCATAGTGGTACTGCCTCAGAAACCCAAGGAGGGGTCGCTATGAGTCGGGTCCAACTCGATGGCATATAACAACAACAACAGTTTTACTTAATAAATGGAAACAAACTCTTCAAGTCAGATTTTCAGGATTGTGTTTTCTAATGTGATATTTCAAATTTTCTGTTTTATTCTATGATGATCAGATTTTTATATTTGTCAATATGTATTTTTTATAAGCCTAGATTTCTTTTCTTCTCTTTCTGTGACCAAACATCCACGATAGAAGCAGTATTTTGTGTGAGGCATAAGTAAGTGGTCAATAATAGTCACTAATATCTCCTGACCGGGCAGAGAGCTTCCAAGTAAGTAATTGTCCTAAAGTCCAGCATATATCTGAAATATATGACTCTGATTGAGAAAGAAATATTAGAATAGGTAAAAATTTGGATTTGATTGATTTGATTAGTGTAGTGATATTGACTCAGTTTCTGGGCAGATGAAATGCAATTAATAGCATCATAACTGCTTCCTTTGTATTGAAATGCTGGTGGTATAAAGCAGGGTGATTACTCTTCAATGGCTGTTTTTGAGGATAAGATCAAATTTTAAACTCAATTTTTAGTAACTTAAAATATGTAATAACTTAAGGATTTTTTCAAATTTTAATAACTTATCCTGTACATCATGTTTAAAGACAATACTATAAGGACTTCCGTTAAGATGGTGGAATAGGCAGACAAGCTACATAGACCCTCTTCAACAAAGAAAAGGGAACCAATTGACAGAGATATAGAAGATAATCTTAGAGCCCTGAGCTTTGAAAGGAAGTATACACAAGTGGATTAGGCACCAAGTAATGGAAAAACCTGAATGAAAACAATGAGTATGGATATGGACAGAGCTGTAGACTGTCAGCTACTCTGACAGCACCAACAGCATGAATATTTCCAAGTGGTGTTGGGACCTGAGAATTGATCTAAATATCAGCCTTGACCACAAAGGGCTGCAGGGACACTGTTCTGGTAGCCTACAACTAGGAAGGGAAACAGAAAGGAGGGAGACAACCTGAGCCGTAGACTTCAGCTGTCCAGAGGGTGCAGCCATTTTTATTGTTTACAAGCAGTGACCATTTTGGATATTTAAAGTGACAGCATTCTCATTTGGATTCCAGAGACCTAAGAATAGACTCTGTTTGCCGAAGACAGCAGGGAAATATGGGAGGCTGACAATGGGAAAGGAGACAGGTGGTAAGTTTATAAATGCTGCCAACTAGCAAATAGAGGAACACAGTACCCAGCTTACGTTGATAGCGTCCAAAGGAAAAAAAATAAATAAATCATTGGCAAGTCACTCCAATATAAGATCACCAATTAAATATAAACAAACATTGTCACAATGTCTTGGAGACAACAAAGCATCACAGTCCACAGGAAGAAGTAAGATAAAGCAAGAGAAACAAGGGACCAGGATACAGACCCAGAACACAATCCGAGGAAGAAGCAGCATTGGAACTTCCTGATAAGGAATTCAAAATAATTATATTTAACCTTCAACAGACTGAGAGACAGATCAATGAAAACACTGTCAAAATTGAGGAAAACTCAGAGAAAACCCTAGAACAATCCAAAGTCAATACAAGAAAAAAATGAGAAAATAAATGAAAAATTAGAAATGATACAATGTCTACAGACAGAAATCCAGAAGATTAATACTAAATTTTCAGAAATAGATAACACATTGAACAGGCAAAGGAGTAGAATTGAATCAGTGGAAGACAGAATTAGTGAGAATGAAGACAAATACTTGAATACTTCTTTGGAAAGTGATCAATCAGAAAAAAAGATCAAAACAAAATGAAGAAAGCCTAAGGATCATGTAGGATATCACCAAAAGGAATAACTTACTTGTCACTGGAATTCCAGAACAGGAAGAGACAAATAAAACCACAGAGAAAATTGTTGAAGATTTGTTGGGAGAGAATTTCCCTGGTATGAGAAAAATGAGTATATATCCATTCAAGAAGTCCAACAAACCCCAGACAGGATAGACCCCAAAAGAAAATCACCAAGACATATCATCTTCAAACTCACCAAAACCAAAGACAGAGTCCTGAAAGCAGCATGGGAAAAATGAAAAGTTACCAACAAAGGCAACCGATAAGACTAATCTTGGATTTCTCAGCAGAAACCATGCAGGTGAAAAAGCAATGGGATGGTATATGTAAAATCCTGAAAGAAGAAAGATTTCCAAACAAGAATTATCTACCCAGCAAAATTGCCCCTCAAATATTGTGAAGAAATTAGGAGATTTCCAGATAAGCAAAAATTAAGGGAATTTCTTATAACCCAGACAAACCTGACAAGAGATGTTAAAGGGAGTCCTTTGGACAGAGAACCAACAATAGCAAACAACAACTGACTATTAACACACATGACAACATAACCCAGAATCCAACCCAGTTATGAAAGTATCCACAGTAAATAAGCCTACAAGATTGTAAACAGGCAAAGAGAGGCATCAATTGACAAATGAGGACAACTACAGTCCAAAAAGAGGGAAAAAACCGTTTAGTTACAGAACTTCTAAATGATAGGGAAGTCAAGACAACTACAAGATAGAACGGACTGTTCTAAACTTGGGAAGAAAATTATAAATCACAGGGTAACCTCAAAGAAAAATTATAAACCTTCACATCAAAATAAAAAAGAGCACCAGCACAAATATTTAGCAAATACTAAAACAATAGCAATGAAGGAAGTGATAATATGACTCATAAACAAAACAAGCTCAGCACAGAAAATTATATGGAACAAAGAAATGAGCAACAACATGAAAACACATGTAACAAAATGACAGCAACTAATTCATACTTGTAGATAATTACACTGCCAAAAGAGTAAAAAGAGAAACTATAGATTTGAAAAAAAAAATATTCAGCAACAACATATCTGATTAGGGACTTATCTCTAAAATTTGTACAAAGCTCCAACACCTCAAGCACAAAAAGATTAAAAATCCAATTAAAAAATGGGCAGAAGACATGAATAGACACTTCATCAATGAGGATATTCAGGCAGCCAGCAAATACATGAAGGAATGTTCACAATCATTAGCCATCAGAGAGATGCAAATCAAAACAAAGAGATATCCTCTCACCCCAGCACTAATGACAAAGTTCAACAAGACAGAAAATAACAAAAGCTGGTGAGGATGTGGAGAAACTGGGACTCTCATACACCACTGGAGGGACTGTAAAATGATAAACCACTGTGGAAAGCAGTATGATGATTCCTTAAAAAGCTGGATTTAGAAATACCATTGGACTCAGCAATCCCTTTACTAGGTATAAATCCAAAAGAAGTGAGAGCCAGGACAAGAACAGATATATGCACACCCATGTTCATCGCAGCACTATGTACAATAGCCAAAAGATGGAAACAATCTACATGCTCATCAACAGAAGAATGGGCATTCAAACCGTGGTATGTACATACAATGAAACACTATGCAACACTAAACAATAATTTAGAATCAGCAAAACGCCGCATAACATGGATGAACTTGGAGAACATTTTGCTGAGTGAAACAAGTAAATCACAGAAGGAAAAATACAGTATTAGTTCATTATTGTAAAAGGGCAAGGAAAAGTTTATATATGGAAGGAAACTTTCTTTGTTGGTTACCAGGGGTGGGAGAGGAGGGAAGGGAACACTGAAAAAAAAAAAAAAAAAAAAGCATTGACCTATGCCACTTTAGTTTTGTATATTTTTCTGTACACAAGTTATATTTCAATAAAATGTATTTTATTAAAAAAGACAATACAATAGTAAAGGGTTGTTATTATTATTATTTCTATCACTGCTAGGTGCTTCTGACCCATTCAAACATTTTCAGCAAAGATTCTAGGATTCATGTCTAGAAAGGCAATGAGAGTTAACTGTTGCATACAAACTTCTGTAGAATATATTCTCTAGGTAAATTTATAGGGAGCTCTGGTAGCTTAGTGCTTAAGGCACTTGACTGCTAACCAGAAGGCTGGCAGTTCAAACCCACCAGCCACTCCTCGTCAGGAAGGTTGGGCAATCTATTTCCATAGTGATAATGCCTCAGAAACCCAAGGAGGGGTCGCTATGAGTTGGGTCCTACTCGGCGGCACATAACAACAACAACAACAGGTAAATTTATTAGAATGCTTTATAAGCTGAGTCTTCTCAGATCAATCTCTGTAAATACAATTGTTAGCTACAAGCTATCAGGGTTCTTTTTCTCTGAGTAGCTGAAAGCTCAGTTCTTCACACCCTACCAGGAGGAAGAGAACTCATTTTCTCCACACATGGATTTTATAAAGGAATACTAACTAAACTAACTCACCGCCGTGGAGTCGGATCTGACCCATAGCAACCCCTTCTTGGGTTTCCTAGGGGTATCACTTTGGAAATAGATTGCCCAACCTTCCTTCCAAGGAGTGGCTGGTTAGCACTCAAATGCCTTAGGTACTACACTACCAGAGCTCCCTTATTAAAGAATATGCCTCAGATATGCTTCATGTTCAGTAGTGGCTATACTAGCAAGTAAGACTAAATAATAATTAGAATATCAAACTAACAAGAATTAACCTTTAGAAAGTTTCCTGGAAGATGAATTGTCTGGAAGGGTGCCTGTGTATGCATGTATGCAGGAGAAGAGAGACTCATTATTATAAATAGTTGACATGGATGCTAACATGTTACAGGGTTTATGACTGTGAACCTTAGGCTCCAACATCTACACTTTCTTTAATAAAACTTCTAAAGTTTTTCACATCTCAAATAGACATGATATCTTCTTGGTGTTTAAAAATGACAGTAAATGGATTTTTTTCCTTCTAGTAAGTCTTAAAAAAAAGAAAAAACTCATGGACGTGGATTCAATTGCAACTCATAGTGACCCCTCCTTAGGTTTCCAAGGCAGTATCTCTGTGGAAATAGATACCAAATCTTCCTTCCAAGAACTGGCTGGTGGGTTTGAACTGCCAACCTTCTGGTTAGCAGTCAAATGCCTTAGGCAGTACACCACCAGAGCTCCTAGTAAGTCTTATTCATGAATTATAGGTCCATAGGGGGCACAGAAGGTTAGTGCTCAGCTGCCAACCTAAATGCTGGTAGTTTGAAATCACTCAGTGGTGCTATGGAAGGAAAGTTCTGGAAATGTGCTCCTGTTAAGATTACAGCCAAGAAACCCAATGGAACAATTCTAATCTGTAAGACATGAGGTCACCATGAGTCAAAATCAACTCCACAGCAGCTAACACCAATAGTCATGAATTATGCTTCATATAAATTTACATTTTAAATCAGAAATTTTGAGCCATAAATTTTTGGAATTTTTTGAGGGATGTTATTTTTATTGATGATTTTAATGAGTTCTGTGTGTTACTGACAGATTCCCAGACATTGTTCTGTTCTACCTGCTGATCCATCAGTAACTTTGGGCACTTTCACACATAGCAATCAGTTCTTATTGTAAATAGAGAGTGCAATATAAGCAAAAGGAAGTTGGTTTAGTAAAAGTTAACTGGTTGTTATTAAGCTTCACATGTATACCAGGCATTATGCCGGATGAGAAATTATACTTAGATTAATTCCCAGCATATTAAGTATATTAGCTACATTTTAAAGAGGACAAATAAGCTGTTAACCAAGAAAACAGCTAAAATGTAGCAAGCTTGAGTGAAAATTGCCATGAATCTGTTCTTCCATGCTAACCTTCCATTGCTTGTATACCTCTATTCTAACTCTTGTTGCTCTTGCCTGTTACCCAATCTCTCACCTCTAAGCATCTGGGCCTGAAGAGGGCTAAGCCTGCATGAAGTTAAGAATTACTGGCAATGGGTATAGGTGAGGAAGTAAGGAAGTAAGGACCTAACCTAATGCTTAGGCTTCCAAACAGTTCTCAGACCTGGATTCCTAGCCAACATTTCTTCCTCAATTACTGCTCAAACTTCTGCAAAATAAAATATAATAAAATAACAAGTTGTGATTTTCCTTACTTTGTCTCTAAATAATGGCAGTGTTTATAGAAAAATATGTCTGTGTCAAGTTAGAGTTGAAGAAGCATCTTGCACGTATCTTTTACATGCTGATGAGTACAAGATCATCTTGAACCGCTGCAGGCACTCTCCAACCATTAGTGTTAACAGATGTTGTGATAATAATTCTTGAAACTATTGCTTTAGGAGTGCTTCTTTGAATGATCTCATTCATAGTGATGAAGGCCATAAATTCTGAGGAATGTTAGACAATCAAATTCTTGACCTGTCTGTGACTATGAGATTTAACTGCTGTTTTCAGGTAGGGCCCTGAAGTTCAAAGAAAATCTGCCCTGAAGCTTTTGTATTTTATTTGCATGAGTTAGAGCTGAGCCAACCCATTGTGTTTAATGTAGTGCAAAATAAGATCTAAATAATCTTTTCAATCTAATGCTGCCTGTTTGCTTAGTGACACCCTGCTTATTTTCATTTTGGTCCATATCAGGAGCAGGATTGTCATAATGCCTCAGGGGGCATTTATAGTTTTTATGGACCTAGGACAAAGGGACAGGAGGTGGTGTTGAAAGGGATTCTGATCCAAGTCAATTTTCCAGAAAAAGAAACAGAACAATGGGGAAAGAGAAAGTGAAGACAAGAGAAACACACAGAGAGAGAGAAAGAGAGAGAAAGAAAGCAGAAAAAAAAAAAAAAGAATACTTCATGTAACCTCTGAAGACATCAGATGCTCATGTGAAGATGCACATCTCCACGGAATGGCATGTTTTCTGGTACAAACTCTAAGTCTCAAGTGGCACACCCCTGTTTCATCCTGTTTGTCTTCCACTAACACCCAAATCAATTCCTAATTGCTTTATTCTTAGAAATCATGGGAAAATATATTCCATCCCTGAAGCTCAAAAATCTTTACGACTTACCATGTGTTGTTGATGTACAATAGTGAGTTATATAACTAATTATTCAGAAAATCAATATACTATGTCAACACATAATGAAAAAAATAAGTTAATTTCCCTAAACAATAAATAAAAATTGCCTCAGCACATCCACTGACCTTCTCTTTTCTACTTTTGTCACATTGGATAATCATAATTCTAGACAATTTCTTAAGGCTCTCACTGATATGAACAGGTTTTTAGCTCTATTTATGCAAAATCTGGTATGCTTTTTGAGGCTTCATATTTCCAAACTCTAGAGTAAAAGATCTATAAGTTTATGTTTCAACTATCAGAGTTTGGATTATATTCTGAAAATGTTTTCATTTTCATCCTGAAAAAAAAATATTCTGAATGATGTAGAGAAATCCAATTTTAAATCAAATAAGATTGAATCATTTCAAGTAACTTTATTGTTAAAAGTTTGTATTGAAAATTCTATGATTTCAGGCAACAGATAGTTATTTAGCCTACTCTATAAATCAATATCACATGTCTGTCAGTTTGTCATGTTGTGGTGGTTTGCATATTATGTTAATGTTAGAAGCTACTGAAGTTGGTATTACAAATACCAGCATGGTCAGCCATAGTGGACAAGATCCAGTGGAACTTCCAGACTAATACAAACTAGGAAGAAAATCCTGATGATATGTTTGCAATAATGAACAAGTGAAAATCCTTTGGATCACAATAGAATATTGTTTGATACAGTGCTGGAAGATGAGAGCTCTAATACAGACCAAAACCAAAACCAAATTCACTGCCGTCAACTCAGTCCCAACCTTGGGTTTCCAAGGTGGTATCTCTGCTGAAGCAGATTGCCCAATTTTCCTTCCAAAGAGTGGTTGGTGGGTTTGAACCACCAGCCTTCTGGTTAGCAGCCAAATGCCTTAGGCACTACATCACCAGAGCTCCCATATATATATATATATATATATACATGCATATATTTGTTTTTCTTTGCTGATATTTTTGTTTAATGCTGACTTTTGAGAATAGAGGCTTTTATTTTCAGTAATGATACAAACCAAAGAGAAATATCATTTAAATATTTAGATAACTTAAATTTTATTTAAACATATACATAATTTAAAAGAAGCCTTAATTTAAATTTTATTAAAATTTCTAGATAACCAACAAAAATATTTCTGTATGTGACTAAAGTATCTGTGCTACTTTACAAGTGAAGTGATATCTGTGCACTATTTTTGAAAACAGTCTGGAAAGTCTAGAGTCTCTGAATGAAAAGAGTTGATACTAATCTGATCTCTGGCCCTCATTGCTATAAGACACTGCTAATTTTGACAGTTACATATGGAGGACTCACCTTAGCTATTGTTGAGAAGGGCAGACAAGATAATGTATAAGAAAGAGTGTGAGATTCTGCCAAAAACTATCTAAATGTTAGTTACCATCATTTATCTCACTGACACGGTCATCTCTTAGATACTGCTTTACTATTCCACTCTTAAGTCATGACCCGTTTACTACACACCAAATCTAGAGGAGGCCTCTCATGCCTCCTAATTGATCTGATCACCCTGGTTGTCTAATGAACCAGATACTTGTGTCTGCCAACCCTGTTGTGCACACTGTATTCAGCATCTGGATTTCTGGGAATGTGCCAATCTTAATGAAATTGTCTTGTTTTTTAAATATCTTTAGACACCTGAGGGCATAATGACAAGCTAGGGTGTATGATAATGATAAAATGTGGCATAAGCTGAATGGACTATATAGCTTGAGTCAGGTTTGACATGAACTGATGAGATTTCTTGAAGTAATCCACTCCTTTTTCTCCTTTTAGAAAAGATGGAGCAAGGGGAATTTTGGCATTTACTCTCAAGGATTATATGTCTACAAGACAACATTAATTTGTATTGCATGACTCACGTTGAATAAAAACAAGTTTGTATTCAAGAATCATGCATTCCCAGTTAATTAATTGCCCTTGTAAATGTTGGGGAGGATTATTGGTTAGTCACACACATTTTTGTTCCCAGAATGAAGGCAGGTGTGCCACTCTGGCTCACTGTGTAATTTTTCATGGTTGAATCAGCCTCCTGTGATTCTGCCATTTTCTACACCCTATTCATTAAGCTCTATCTAAATACTTAACTGTCCAAGTGTGTTATTATAGAGAAGGACTATCCACAAGTATTTCAAAACTGATTTACTTAGAATCTCTGTGTTTCATGGCTTGAAAAATACCTAATCCAATTCTCCTAATTTTATGCATATGGGAGGAGAGATATTGAGAGACCAAGGAAGCTGCCTAAAGTCATGCAGTTAATGACAGAGTTGGTGATATTTAATGAGAGCAACTTGGACTATGGTGGGGGAAAAAAAAGCAAAACAGTTTAATGCCTTCTAATAATGTAAGATAAACCTGAATTTATGGAGAGGAAAGTTTCAATTCTTGAGGAGAGATACCTGTGTGATATTTGTGAAAAAGGTAATATAATTGTAACTGGGAATCTTACAAAATATTATTCAAGTTAGTGGCCAAAATTATTCAGTATTTTACCTCAAAATTGTTTAATTAGTTCACAAATATCCTTTTTTATTTATTTTAAATTGTATGTTAAAATAGTTCAAAAGAATCTTTGTGTAGATTCCAAAAATAAAATAATTTTTTATTTCATTTTCAGAGTAGATAACTTTTCTGCTTTAAGACAACATTAAAAGTATTTTTAAAATAGACAACTGAAGAAATATGAAGAATAGATTAGAGATTTTATCAGGAGCAAAACATCAAAGGCTTGGATTATTTAATTCCTAATATATATTTAGGTGTGTATTCTCACAGAAATATATTTATTGGCACCAGTGATCCTGAGCCACAATTTGAGTACCTTATATTGTCTCCAGTTATTTCAAAGAAAAATAATCTTTAAAATAAATCATTAAATGAAATTCAGTTTAATTCTATTTTGACTAAAAATTCAACGCATGGTTCCTGATTCTTCTGAGCTGACAGAGGGAGCTGGCAGGGGCCATTTTCCCAAAATCAGTGAAACCTACAGGGATCCCAGTTCAAAATAGGTTAGGTGTCATTTCTCATTCAAAAAAATTGTCATTAAAATATATATTGAAAATATCTGAGTAATGCAGCAAATATCATTCAAAATACCAAATGTTTGACTATGAGAAAACCCACATTCAAATTATGGTAGATTTATAAAGGGAGCAGCATTTGGAAGCTAAAATCCTTGGTTGAATTTTTATATTACAATTATGGCCATTATTGTTGTTAAGTGCTATGGAGCTGGTTCTGACTCATAGCGATTCCATGTACTACAGAATGATACATTGCCCAGTCCTGTGTCACCCTCACAATCATTGCTAAGCCCATGAGTCCATTGTGGTAGCCACCTCAAAATGCATTGGAAAAAAAGAAAAATAATAAAGATAGTTGTTGTGAGGTGCCTGTTGAATTGATTTCAACTCATAGTGATCCCATGTACCAGAATAGAACAACTTCCTCATAGGGTTTCCTAGGCTGTAGTCTTTCAGAGCGCAGATAGGAAGATCTTTCTCCCAGAGCTGGGCGGTGGGTTCAAATAAAATTTCAGTTAGCAGCCCGAAACTTAACTGTTTCATCACCAAAACTGCTTAACTATAATACCAAAAAAACAAACCAAACCCAATGCTTGGGTTTCCAAGGTGGTATCACTACGGAAGTAGATTGCCCAACCTTCCTTCCCAAGATTGGCTGGTGGGTTCGAACTACTAGCCTTCTGGATAACAGTCAAATGCCTTAGGCACTACGCCACCTACATAATTGACAAATTAATTATTGCTCTTCAATTTCAGCAGAATATTTAGTATGTATTCAGTTTTAAAATATTTGAAATTACTACTTTATTTCTCCATGCATAGCCTTCAGATTAATTTTAAACTTTAAAGCTTCAAGGCTCAGATTTGAAAATACTGTCATTCTCCATAACACTTCTAATTTAAATAATCTGTATGCATTCAATAATCTATATTTTTTGTTTTATTTATTTATTTATTTATTTTGTGTGTGTGTGTGTGTGTGTGTGTGTGTGAGATTTGGATGAAAGTTTACAGAGCTCCATTCAAGAGTTCATATATATTTTGTTTCATGACTTGAATTGCATTCCCCATAAGGTAATAGCTCTCTTCCCTCTATGTTTTAAGCATAGATGATACAGGCTGATTCTCTGGATGGTTGTTTCTTCTGAGGCTGTTTGCTGAAACGGTTATTTTATTTTTTCACTGAACCAATTTGAAGATAACATTGACAACAGCATTACACATGAAATATACATAATATTTGACTAAATTCTTTAAAAAAACAAATAAGAGAAGTAAATTATGAAAGTCCTTGGCCTTTCAAATTCCAAAAGCATAATCTTAAACATAATTTTCTAAGAGATGCAGAAAATGCCATTTTTGAGTAGTTACTTCGTAGAAGGTTGAACAATAATCATTGACTTATGCATGCAGTCAAACTGTGAAGGTGTGAGACTTCAGAATTTTATGGGTCAGAGATGAGAATCAAGGTTATTTGGAGCCTTTGTCCTGTATGTGCATATAAAAATATAACCAAAACATTCACTAATTTTCTGCCCATTGATTCAAAAAGACACTTTTGAACAATGCTATTTAGATAAAACAACGCTATTTAGTTTTGAGGATGAAAATCCAAATTATTTTTTTTCTCAAAATAATACTTTTCTTTAAGAAAAATATTCAATTTAAACAATGTGTTTCCATACCATGGAACAATTTTCTGTGCCTTACTGTTGTTGTTGTTGTTATGTGCTGTGGAATCGGACCCGACTCATAGCAACCCGTCCTCCTTGGGTTTCCGAGGCAGTATCACTACGGAAGTAGATTGCCCCATCTTCCTTCTGAGAAGTGGCCTTTTGGAGAGCTCTGTCCTATGGCATGTGGCCAATATATCCTTGATATGTCTTCTTACCTTCTAGAATTTGCATTCTTGGTTCTATGCATAGAATAACATGTGATTTGAGCATTCAGTCTGAAGATCTCCAAAGGATTCTGAATTTAGGATTTTGCTCTGAATAACTGAAGTTTTCCCATCCATTTTCCAGCACTGAGCACAACACTTGACACATGATTACCAGTAAGATCAAAATTAAGTCAAATAATTGTATCCACCCTAACACTTATAGGTATGAGAAGGCATGTTGGGAGATTAAATAAAGCCACTTTCCTTCCTTTCATTCCTCCTCCCTTCCTTACTCACCTAATTCCTTCCCCGTTTTTTTTTAAAAATCACTATTGTTACAATATTTGCTGAACTCTGAGGGTTAGAATTATTGACTGAATTTTGATCTATTGATATTTTTAAAGCAACTTGGTTAAGGGTCCTGTATCAATTCTGCACAGAAAATTTAATCATGGATTGTATATTAAAAAGTAGCAGAGACTGTGACAGTTTTGAGAGACTTATGAATATTCCTAAATTAATCACGTGTGTGGATTATAATAACTACTTGAAGATGAGGTGATGTTTGTGTCAATTTTCTAAAAAGAGTCAAGAACATGTTGGGTACTAAAAACTTTTAGTACAAGATTTCATAATTATTTTCTTAATAATTACAACTAAACCAAACCAAAACTAAACTCACTGCCATTGAGTCAATTCCAATTTATAGCAACCGCCTTTGGATTTCTGAGGTGGTAAATCTTTATAGAAGTAGATTGCCCAGTCTTCCTTCGCAGAGTGGCTTATGGGTTTGAACCACCTTCAGGTTAGCAGTTATATGCCTTAGACACTACACCACAGAGCATAATGCCTAATGCCTAATGCCTTTGACTGCTGACTAGAAAGCTGGTGGTTCACACCCACCAGCCACTCCTCAGAAGGAAGACTGGTCAATCTACTTCCATAGTGATACTTCCTTGCAAACCCAAAGAGGGGTCACTATGAGTTGGATCCAACTCGACAGCAATGAATTTTCAGTTTGAACTTATTTTATTTGAGAATTTTTTCCTTATGTGAAAATGAACAAATAAATAAAATACTGATTATAAAATATAGTGCAAAAAGCTCAGGTATAAATTGGCCCTTTTTTGTCATAAGAAGAAGTGATTAGATTTATTTCTAGTTCTTTTTAAAAGGCATTAATTTTTGCCTTTGCTACATCAGGTGTGTGAGGATTACCTCAAGAATGACAGAGAAAAGGAAAGTGAAAACCACAGAAAATAGGTTAGACAGTGAAAACCTTGTTGTTGTTGTTCTTAGTTGCTGTTGAGTCATTTCCGACTTATAACGACTCTATGCACAGCAGACAAAAAACTGTCTTGTCCTGCACCAGCTCCATGATCCTTGCTATACTTAAGCACATTGCCACAGCCACTGTGTCAATCCATCTTGTTGAGGGCATCTGCCTCTTTCGTCGACCCTCCACCTTACTAAGCATGACATCATTCTCCATATTGTCCCTTCTGACAACATGACCAAAGTAGGTGAGACAAAGTCTGGCCATTCTCACTTCCAAGGAGCATTCTGGCTGCACTTCTTCCAGGACAGATTTGTTAGTTCTTTTAGCAGTGCATGGTACTTTCAGCATTCTTCATCAACACTGGGTAAGCTAGCCAGGAGTGGCAGGCAGGTGTTGGAGAGTCAGGCAGGCCAGGTAAGTGAGCTAGGTGCGGCAGAAGAGTTTTGGAGCACCTGGGGCAGGCTGGGAAGCAAGCCAGTGAGTTTGGAGTGGTTAAGGGAGAGTGGTGATTTGGAGTGACTGAGGGAGGAAGTGAGTGAAGTGGTTCTTTTAGCAGTCCATGGTACTTTCACCATTCTTCACTAGCACCACAACTCAAAAGCATCAACTCTTCTTCAGCACTTGAAAGAGGTCCTTTGCAGCCTATTGATGTATAGCCCAATGCTATACATCATCTGATGTCATGACTGCTGCTTCCACTGGTATCAATTGTAGAACCAAGCAATGTGAAATCTCTGACAACTTCAATCTTTTCTCCATTTATCATGATGCTGCTTATAGGTCCAGTTGTAAGGATTCTTGTTTTCTTTATATTGAGATGTAAGCCATCCTACAGACTGTATTCTTAAATCTTCATTAGTAAGTGCCTCAAGTCACCCTCACTTTCAGCAAGCAAAGTTGTGTCATCAGCATATCGCAGGTTGTTAATGATTCTTCCTCCAATCCTAACTCAACATTCTTCATATAGTCCCACTTCTCAGATTATCTGCTCAACATACAGATTGAACAAATATGGTGAAAGGATACAATCCTGATGTACCCTCTTCTTTATTTTAAACCATGCAACATCCCCTTGTTCTGTTCAAACAACAGCCTCTTGGCCTATGTACAGGTTCCTCATGAGTACAATCAAGTGTTCTGGAATTCCTGTTCTCAATGTTACACATAATTTGTTTTCATCCACACAATCAAATATTTTTGCATTCATGAGACATGAAAACCTATCATAGGGAATTATGACCACATAGATAGTTTTCAAGAGAGTTCTGGATATGTTTCAAAATAATGTTTGGAGCAAGGTTCAAAAGTATAGCCCAAACGCAATGTGATTCTTTGACTCAGAGTACAAGAGAGAAGAACAAATGCACAGTGTTACATTGCATTTTGTCATGTACTCTAACAGAAGCAAACAATGAGCATTATGATGACCCAGAAAGATCTAATTCCACGTCATTGGAAGTATTACAGTAACATATATTCAGAATTAAAACAAGGATGAAGATAAAAACTGGATTTAGGCTTAGGGTTGTCAGATTTAGCAAATAAAAGCAACAGGATACCTAGTGAAATTTGAATTTCAGATATACAATGAATTGTTTTTTTAATTTTACAAAAAAAAAGTAATAATGAAACCCATTACCATCAAGGCAATTCTGACTCATGGTGACTCCGTGTGTTACAGAGTAGAAGTGAGCTCTGTAGAGGTTTCTTGATTATTTTCTTTATGAAAGTTGATTATAGACTTTTCTTCTGTGGGACCACTGGGTGGGTTTGAACTGCCATAAGTACATCACACACATTGCATGAGACACGCTAAAAATGAGTCGAATTGCATAATAATCATATTATCTATTTGATTTATTAGTAATATGATTGTTTTAAATTACTAAGTAAACTTCTATCAAGTGTCTAACACAAGTGTCTGACATTTGTGGTAATATGGAGGGCTGTAGGAAGCACATTTTCTGGTGGGAAATAAGGCTTACTTAAATTATTTGAAATAATATTCAAACATTTCCTTAGCTCCAAGTAAAAGGTCTGTTTACCAAGGTATTATGTATCATCAACTAAATGAAGCATCTGAGGAAAGTTACAACTGAGTGAATTCCAAATTCTTTCCTAGCCCAGATACTGATTCAATACACTTAAAAGCAGCAGGAGATACTATTTCTTACTCACCCTGAATAATGCTGCCCAAATGCCTTCTTATAATAGACGTAGGTCCATAATTTTCTTTCTGAAGTTTTATATTGCCTCATGTTTCACTAAGCCTTCTTTTATAGATGGAATAATTAAGTAGTTAATAATGGTTAAGTGACTTGCCTAAGATTACGCCCTGAGTCACTGGCTGAGCTAGGAACAGAACTCAAAGTTTTGAGTTTTCATTTCCCTGCCTAGCCCATAGGGCCCTGCTGTCTGGCTTAACCCAGCTTTAAATGCATGTTCCTGACAATTTAAGACATTAACATCATCAATGATTAAAGACACATAGAAAGCCTAGGCCTTGCATGCTTTATGTGGAATGTAAATCAGCCAGGGGTTTAAACAATACTGTGCTGAAAATGTATTCTGGGAGCTTCATTGAAAACTTAGTTGTCATAGAAAGATACAAATTCACCTTGCTATGAAATAACCTGTAACCTAAATATTAAAGAAAAATGAGCTAGCGTCTGTAACTCTTCACTGAAAGATAAATGTTCACTTAGAAAATTGACCTTTTTAATATCCACTTGCATATGAACTCTAAAGGAAGACTCTAAGATGGATAGGCCAGTATGAACAGACTTTAAAAGTGAACACATATTTTTATGTAGTCTTCAATTTTTTTTTAGATGCACCTTTCTCTTGCTGAGTTAGTTTTCCTCACTCCAGAGTTTGTGAGGAGAATCCATGTGACAATATCTTAGCGCAAATTCAAATGTTTTTTTTTATATGTCCATGCCCTTATTTTCTTCTTAAGAAAATAAATTGCACAACACTATCAATAATAATTTTTCAATAATTTTAGAAGAATGATTTCTGGCATTTTATTCTACATAGGTCCCTCTACCATATAATTTGCTAGTCCTTTCTTTTTTTTTTTTTTTTAATTTCTTTTAATGTAGTGAAAAATGTGACAATTGTTCTAATAGGTATCTTGGAGTCTCTGGGTAGAACAAATGGTTAAAACAATTGGTTGATAAACAAATAATTGGAGATACAAGTCTACCTAGGGGTACGTCAAAAGGAAGTTCTAGTAATCTGTCTCTGAGAAACTAGATATTGATAGGCCTGTGGAGCACATTTCTCTGATACCCACGGGGTCGGCTTGAGTTTGAACTGACTCAGCAGCAACTGGTTGGTTATGAAGTACTTGTTCATTTCATGCTTCTGAAAGAATCCATTTCGGCCCATAGGGATAGATCACCTATCTTTTTTACTCAACTGTCAGTAGGTCATCTCATGCTGGGGAAACAGCAAAGGACTGTTTCTAAGGCCATCTTCTGGCTTTACCTCTTTAGCACACTCACACTAACTTTATACCAGTGAAGTCTTCAGTAGATTAGCCACGCAAAAGGGCCTGTGCAAACCAGCGTTAATTAAAAGAAAAAGAACAACAGCACAATAGTATACACAAATTCAAATGCGTTACAGGGAATTTTCCTTTACATCCATTGGCTTTTCTGACACTTTGTGACAAATATTACAAAATTGTTCAATACCGGAAAAGAAAAGAAGTATATGAAGATTGTTGCCAAGTAAGAACCAATGTTTGTGAACTATGTTGAGGTACAGAGGGGATCTGGATAGAGCTGAATCTGTGTCCATATACATGAAAGCAAGGTAAGTCAAAAGTTGTCTCCAAGATTCTCTGTGGCATATACGTTTGCTAATTAATCAAAAGAGAACTTTTGAATAGTATGAAAGAGCTCCTTGCCTTCAGATATAACCTTTAATCAGTCATATTGGCAAGGTTTTCTTAATTCCTTTACCATTAATAGCCCTCATTATGTTACAACTTCAGGCAGCTGTAGTCAGTGTTTCCTCATTTGCCAGGACTGTTGTGAAAACCAAAGAAGCCCTTGTGGTGCAATAGTTAGGTGCTCAGCTGTTGACTGATAAGTCAGCAGTTCTACTCATCAGCCACTTCATGGGAAAAAGATTAGACTGCTTCTATAAAGATTTATAGCCTTGGAAACCCTATGGAGCAGTTCTATACTGTCCTTTAGAGTTGTTATTAGTCAGAAGAGACTGACAGTATTGGATTTGGTTGTAAAAGCAAAGCAATCAGCCAACATAAACTCTACAATGACTATTAGTCATGAGGCAATATTGTTTCCGTAGCTTCTGCTTACCCTCAGGACAAAAAAAATCATCTTTGCTGTTGTCATTGTTAGAGGTGATTGTATGTCTCCTGACTCATGGTGACCCCATGCTGCCAGGTCCTGAAAGGAAATGCTGCCAGGTCCTGAAATACCCCCATGATCAGTTTTGGATTATACCATTGTGATTCAGAGGGTTTATACTGGCTGATTTTCAGAAGTAGGGTGTTGGGTCTTTTTTCCTAATCTTTCTTATCTGGAAGCTCCAGTGAACTCTGTTAAGATCATAGTCTTAGCAAGCAGCTCTTATTTTCAAGGAGGTGTCCTATAGTTGCTGATAAATCTGTTTTGCTGATAAGTACTATAAAAATACAAGTCTTCTGTGATCTTCATGAAGCATGTTCATAAACTGCAGCAGTAATGGTTTATTGAATTTCTTCAGGACTTGTACGAAAGCAAGTGACTTAAGGAACTGGATTGGATATACCTTGATCTAAGGAACAAGTAGAGAAAGATGTTTGAGAATTACGCTTCATTTTTCCTGACTATAGAATTTGGATTTTATTTTCAGCCAGAATTCTCCTTGGAAGCAAGAATGCCCAGACTTTGTCTCCTCTACTTTGATTATGTTTTCAGAAGAGACCATTCCCTGGAGAAGAATATCATGCTTTGTAAAATAGAAGGTCAGCAAAAAAGCAGAAGACTCTCAATGAAATGGATTGACACAATAGCTACAATGATGGGCTCAAGTATAGCACAGATTTTAAGGATGGCACGTGACTGAGCAGTGTTTTGTTCTGTTGTACATAGGGTTGCTGTAAGTCAGAATTGGCTCGATAGCACCTAATGACAACAACAAGAAGCTTTGAGAAGACTTTGACTTTTCTGACTATGTAGTCACTTCTACTGAAAGCCTGGTTTGCTAGTTTTCCAGTCTATGTTCTCTTCTGCTTATTCATGGTAACTGCTGGTTCTTACTTGGCATATTTTGACAGGAAAGACTGGCATAATTTTGATATCTTAAAATATACTCTTACTTCCAGCCATGGTCATTCCTTTCTGCTCCTTTGCCCTCTATTTAACCACTTATTGTAAAGAGCAGTTTACAATATCTTCAGTGTACCTTGTGGCACCTTGTTGGTGAATAATGGAATTCTGCACTGCTGGCTACAGGAGCTGTGCCTGGAATACATATTCTGTACTCATATACTTTTGCTAAGTAATCAACAGAGAACTTTTTAATGTTATAAGAATTTGTCATATTGTAAGAATTTGTCTTGAAAAACCTGACTCTTTTCTTTCAAATTTGGTCTCAATTCAGAGATGAGCTATTTACAGAAAATGTATGATTTTTGTTCATAGTGAGATATAATTAACTTTAAAACTTTATCATCAAGTGAATTTTTGATACAAGAAATGAAACATATAGAACAAATGCACAATAAAACATTAGCATTTGATTTTTTTCTTATTATGGAGGCTATACATATTGTAGAAATTTTAAAAAATAAAAATATAAGTAAATGAGAATATACCATTCCCATTATCCCATGATGCAAGGATAAACACATTTAATGTTCTAATACTTCTTTTTTATATTTTTATAGTCTATCTATCTACCTACCTATCATCTATTTCAATAGGCCCATGAAACAATGCTGCTTGATCATCTACTCTACTCTTTCCCTTACTGGATACAGTTGCCTACAGTGACCTTGAAAATCTCCCTGTTGAGTTCCTATCAAAACATCACCAAATGACTGTGTGGAGGAAACCTTCCACACACATTATGATGAGAATTTACATGTGCAAACAAAATAAAACTTTTTATTGGGGGAAGCTTTTGATATATCAAGGTATATTTATTACAACAGCTAGTGTTACCTTTACTAAGATCATAAGTAATAATTGTCATTATTTTGTATCTGGCTTTTTTTACATAAAAATATTCCATGATTATTTGTTCATTTCACCACATTTTCCTTGTTTCTTAAAAATACACATATTCAGTGTTTGCATAATATCCCACTGTCTAGATAAAGTACCTTCAAAGTTTGCTGTTGATCATTTATATTCTTTCAACTTTTCACTATTGTGTCTATGTACTAAAACATATTTTTACATATCCATGATTATTTCTGAGAGCTTTGGTGGTATAGTGCCTAAGGCATTTGACTGCTAACCAGAAGGCTGACTGTTCAAATCCACCAACCACTCCACTTTAGATTTGAACTTATTGCACCAGACGATTGTGTCTGTACTGATGTACATTTTTGTCTTCTGGCTTCAAAAATGCTATGCCTATTTATAATATCATCAGTAATATTTGATAATGTTAATTGATATTTTTTTCCCTAATGGCTAAATCTGAGGGTTGGGATCACAAACACTATGTAACTGAATTCTCATACCATAGAGAAAATTGGAAAAACTTTATACATAGAGAAAGGACCTCCAGGCCATTTACAAGAAGGATTCATGCATAACATTTTTAGAGTGCAAGAATTCTCCTCTGAAGGAAGACAACTGTATTTGTCTTTGTTTTTTAGTAAATATTCTTAAACTGAATGCTATTTGCTGTGGCTTGGTTTAGTATTTCCCTTTTGTCTCTTTCCTAACTCTCCTCCCACTCTCATGACTCCCACCCCACCTTGAAAAGGCTTCTGTTACTCTTATCATACTGGGAAGTATTGCTTTTTTCTCTACAGTATCCTAACTATTATAAACTAAGTCATATTTTTTACTAAGTCACAGAAATGGAAACAAAAAATTTTATTCCCTACAATTATCACCACTGGTATGTACTTAAATATGTTCAGAGCAGAAAAAGAATGGTTTAAGAGCTATTAACTTCCAATTCTGATGATGGATTTTCCTGTCTACTTGAGGACTCTAAATTATTCTGCTTCATCATAGTAAAATGGCTTGCCTATTGGAATTTCATAATTTAAATCTTTTCAAATGAATAATGAGTATTGATCAATAATAAATAAAATTGTCCTTTTTCTTCTTCAATGAATTAGATAGTTTATTTTTCTCAGAGGGATATATAAGAAAACAAAATAATAGATGTCCAGTGAGTGTCTTTTTCTTTCTTTTCCTTTTTTTTTTTTTAAATTGATTCCTCTCGAATTATATTAAAAAAATAAATTGTCTTACAAAGAATTTTTCTTCCTAATATTTTTAATAATTGAGGGACCAAATCAAATGAAGAAAAATACCTATAGAATCACAACATTCCTCAAGCACTTGCTATTCATGCATGTTGAACTCTTTATATTAATAGTTACAAATGTAATGCTAAATATTCTGTCATTAATATTCAAAAGAATCAAATGGTTCTGGTTCTTACAAAGTTCACTGAGTATCTTTTTATCTTGGTCAAGTCTGTCAAGTAATTCTCCATATTTCCTTGAGAACCAAATCACATATTGTGCTTTTATTCAAAAAGCCTTTATATTGCAGTAATCATTCAAGATCATTTTTGCCCAGAGCTATGTGTCAAAGATCAACTCTTTCATTAGTTTATGTGAATAAAGGTTATAATTATTATCTAGAGTGGTTGATTTATGTTTGTGATTTTTCATTAATTTATAATAGATTTATTATCTATTCTAGATGTAGATATAACATGCAGAGTATAAATTTGAAATATAAGAGGAGTCCAGTGAGAGATGGGATAGCAAATGACATTCTTACCTCAACCAAATCTATCACTACTGAAATTCTAGAAAGCAGTAACTCAGTCCTCTATAGGAAATAACCATAACCATAAAACTCCTGGATTCACTCAACCAAAAACAGTATATAAAAATCATCCACTAAAGTCCAGTTCTTTTTTTAAAACCAGATCTATTTTAAAGATATTAAAATACTTAAGTAAAAATCAAAATGCTTATAGTAAAGCAATTACATTTCTTAACTTTACATCAAAAAGAAAATGTCAACAGAGTGAAGTAATGTAGAAGAAGAGCTGGAAATAATTATAACAAAAACCCTTAGCTTTGTAAAAGCTAAAAATTAATTCAGATCTTTTCTCTGAGCTTCCTAGTAGCTAAAGTAAATACAGGGGCACAAGAAGTTATATGGCTCCTCCCCCCCCCTTTTTTTTTAATAAAATGAAATATCAGTGAGGGGAGATGTCTTTTGTCTAATCTGAAAGAATCTTTCCCACTTATCCTTTATAAAAGGGAGCAGAGGTGGCAGTATTAGATTACCTGGCAAGCAAGATAAGCACAGGCTTACTTGTGCAGTTTTGAAAAAGAAAGGAAGAAAGGAAAGAGAGGAGGGACGGAGGGAGGAAGGGAGGGAAGGAAGATGAAGAAAGGAAGGAAGGAAGGAAGACCAGGAGGGAGGAAGTGAGGGAGGAGGGGGAGGATGGACAAAAAGAAAGAAAAGTAATGGTGTTTCAAGAAGTATTCCACCTATGCTTGTACTTTATAGCCATCTTTTATAAAAGCTGCTAGCAAGTACTGTTTATCTCCATAACTGCCTGAAGATTCTTTATCTACCAAACTGCTGGCACCTAAATGAGCAATTATCATTCAGAAATACGTAGAAAACTTTAGAATTATCACTACATTAATGTTGTTGTTATTGTTGTTACGTGCCATCGAGTCGGACCCAACTCATAGCGACCCTCCTTGGGTTTCTGAGGCAGTATCACTACGGAAGTAGATTGCCCAACCTTCCTTCCGAGGAGTGGCTGGTGGATTTGAACCGCCAGCCTTCTGGTTAGCAGTCAGGTGCCCTAGGCACTATGCTACCAGAGCTCTATATTAATACATGAGTATTATTACCAATATGTCTTTTCAAAACGAGGGATACTCCACTCTTTTCAAATACATTCTACTGAAGATGAGCCTATGACCAGGTAAAGAGCTCTTTCTCTTCCTTGCCTCCCACAGTTTGCAAGCCTTAAGTTGTTTGGAAGACTGATGTTCTATTGCTTCAAGGTCATTGTGAAAAAGGTTTTGAAAGGAGAGCAATGTTAGTAAATGAACTGCTCTGTTTGTCACATCTTATGTTATTCTGCCAATGGAATGGAAAAAATAAGTAAGGGAAAAATAAGCTACCCTGCTTTGTACACAGTAAAGTAGTTTTGAAGCTCAAAATCAAATATCCAGGGTTGTGGACAGTAGTAAGAAATAAAGACCTCTTTAATGCATTGGTCATTATGTCATGCTTTAAAGAGCTAAACAACTGTTATAATGACATATGAGAATAAAATATATCACTTTTATCATTCTTGTTCATCTGGTTGTTGTTTTTGTTATGTGCTGTGGAGTCTGACCTGACTCATAGCGACCCCTCCTTGGGTTTCCGAGGCAGTATCACTATGGAAGTAGACTGCCCAATCTTCCTTCTGAAGAGTGGCTGGTGGATTTGAACCACCAGCCTTCTGGTTAGCAGTCAAGTGCCTTAGGCACTACACTACCAGGGAGGTGTCCATTAAGTCAGACTCATCACCAAGTTTGTAAAAATTCTGGGTCAGAGCAAAATTTTCTGCCTTCCCTCATTCAGATCACTAAAATCAGCTTAAAATGTGTTTTCTCATTTTTATTTTCCCAAGACATATATAATGATATTGGGCAAATGTTCACCCTGTTTGAACATCAGTTAACTCATCTGCATTGGAGCTAAATAGACCTGCTCTCTCTGTCTCACAAGTTTGCTGTGTTTGTCTACTGAGAACCACATAGGTGAAAGGGGGTTGCACAATGTGAGGGAAAATCAGGGTACAATGGGGGGAAATTTGTTATCAAACACTTAGATTGGTTGCTATCTGGGTGATATTATTCATTTAACCTCTCTGAAAATTTATTTTATTCTTTGTGATATGGTGGCATCAGTTTCTATTCCCACAGAATTATTATGCTGCTATATTCAATTAGTCTTTTAAAATATATTTATTGAATATATATTATGAATTTAGACACCGATTTATTTATTTATATAATAATATGTTAGAAACCACCCATTGTTGCTCTATACTTTTCACTCTGTAACTTCTTTTCCATAGATTATCTAATTTAATCCTTACAACATTTGTTTCAATATTCTATTTCAAACTACATTTTACAGATGGTAAACTCAAGACATAGAGAACTTAAATAAGTTACACATTTTCACATAGAACCAGTTCACCTTGATTAATATGGAATATTTTTCATCATATCCACAACATAGTCTAAAGGGTTTGGAGTTTTCTGGAGGCCAGGATTGGGACATAACCCCCAAATCTCTATATAATTATGTGAACAGATGTGACAGACTAATGACTTTTGTCCCAGTTGTATTCAACAAAATTAAAGATGCTGACAAAGACTGAAGATCTGTCCTGAAAGACTTCACATCTTGTTACTTACATCCCAAGGCATTGAGTCTCTGTATTCAGTTGCCATTATTCTTCAAGTCTGTACTGCATAGTTTGTACGTGTGCCTGTGTATAGGTGTATGTCCTACTATCTGGTTTTCCCAATGATGTCTGAAAGTCCTAATGTCAGTTCCTATAGCATTTAGATTATCTCTCTGTAGGAGCCTGGAATTGACTGCAGACATTTGGGCCTGCAGTCTCATAGCTGCTTCAGGGTCTGTCACTTAATTAACTGTTGATAGACCATCTGGACAGTTTAAAGTTTTTATATGGCTTTTTCTCTGACTTACCTTGGAACCATACATTTATCAACTATGAACCAGATTCCTGAGTAACCATCCTATCCATGAGCCATAATATCATTATAGGAGGAAAAATGGTTACATCTGATCAATTCTAATTTAGAACTGGAAAAGCTAAAAATGTATAGTTTAGTATAACTTGGGGTTACTCTGCCTGCCATATAATTTTTCTGCACAGAGTTTAGAGTACAATGTTGTATTCAATTCCTTTCACCTCATAATGCTTTGTGATTCATCCCTCTTACTTTAATTCTGTTCAATTTCAAGTTTTGGCAGTTGAATAAAATAAGGTATAAGGATACGTTGCAAATATGTTAACTACATTTCCAAAAATACAAAATAATATTTATGAAAAACATATTTTTTCATATATGCTTTCCCTGAATTAGTTGAACTATGTATTCAACTTACGCACCAAAGTTTCTTTGTAACATAAGTTCTATGCAAAGGGTGCCTGCTGTTGCCATCATTGTGTAAAGGATATATGTAATCCATTTCCTTATGAATAAGTCTTCAGTCTGTTAACCCAGTGAGCTTGTAATTGAGGTTGAATTGTCTCAAACAGGCAAACATACAACAAATTATTTATATATATATACACACACACACATAAAATACACACAGACATAGACACACACACACACATATAGATTTGTTGTTAGACACCATCGAGTTGACTCCAACTCATAGCGACTCTATGTATAACAGAAAGGAACACTATATATAATGTGCTCTAGAGTACTTTAAGAAATATTGTGGGTCATGTGTGTTTATATGTGTAGTTTTAAATTATAAACAAATTATATAAATCACACTTTTTCCCGTGTAAAAGTTCTCAAATATACTAATGCATAGCAATTTTTTTTTTTTCCAATCTTGGAACGAACTAGTTTAGAAAATTCTTTCTGATAAAAAATAGACTGCGACATTTGTTTTCTGCTTTTGCAGAAAAGAATATATAAAGTCAATCTATAAAGTTGAATAGCTTAATTTAGATTTACTTAAAATATATTTGAACAGACAATGAAAGATGTCAAAAGCTGAAGAAAGGACATAATAACATGATTATAAATAAGCATAAATTGAAGTTCAAGGTCTATATTGTTTTTGTCATTTTATTTTAAATTATAGTACACTTTTATTCTTTTGTCTTTCAGTAGACTTTCTCTTTTGTTGTTGTTATTTGGTGCTATTGGGTCGTTTTCCACTCATAGCTACTGAATCTATGTACAACAGAATGGGACACTGCCCAGTCCTACATCCTTACAATAGTTGCTATGCTTGAGCCATTGTTGCATCCACGGTGTTAAAACTTTTTCTAGTGTTAACGCTATTTAACTCAGATGATCTTTCAATGTATAAATGTTTTTATTTCAAGAACTCAAATAAGAGTATGTTGTTGTTGTTATGTGCCGTCGAGTCGGCCCCGACTCACAGCGACCCCTCCTTGGGTTTCCGAGGCAGTATCACTACAGAAGTAGGATTGCCCAACCGTCCTTCCAAGGAGTGGCTGGTGGGTTTGAAACACCAGCCTTCTGGTTAGCAGTCAAGTGCTTTTAGCCACTATGCTACCAGAGCTCCTCAAATAAGAGTATGTAGGTACTTAATTAACAATAATGTATCACTCTGACCCAGTTACTTCAACCAAACAATACAATTAAAATACAAGTAGTCCCCAATTTAATAGCATATTTGAGTTATAATGAATTGCACTTACAACTGCCCATTTTTTCCGTTTTTTAAAACATCTTATCATTAGTATGTGAACTACATACATCATTGCTGTGTGTAATTTGCTGATACAATCTTAGATGTTCACTTGTAGATGTTCAATTTTATGATTTATTGTTCAAAACATGGCTATCTAGCAGATTATGGCCTGGACTACAATGAAGTTAATGTTGAGAGTTATGACATAGGAAGTTGAGCAATATTCATTATGGGCTGGTTTCATTGCTTCAAACACAGATTTTATTTACATAATATGTGTAAAACTAGAGAAGCAGGCAGCACTCATGTTGAAGCTGGTGAAAAAATCAATGATAAACTGGACAAAATAAGAATAGATAAAGAAATATCTATCAGAGAAGATTTTCAGTATGAAGGAAACAGGCTTGATTTGGAAAGGGATACTAGAACAGACCTATATTCACAAAGAGGCGAACATGATGCCTGGTTGCAAGGCATTTAACAGAATCATGTTGCTGCTTGAGGGAAATACTGCTCGAATTAAATTAAAACCTGTTCTTTTTCACCATTCTGAAAACTCCAATGCATTCAAAAGCACTAACAAAAATAAGGCTGACGGTCTAGCACAGGAGTAACTCCAAGGTTTAGATGACGATCGTATCATTCGAAGACTTGTTTTTTCAATCGATTTATTCTAGAAGCATACACCTACTGCCTTGAAAAGAGCATTTTCTTTCAAGATTCTGATGTTAATTATTAATGCCTCAGGACATTCTCTTCACATCAAAAACAAAACAAAACAAAACTCACTGCCTTCTAGTGGATTTCGACTTACAGTGACCTCGTTGGGTTTCTGAAGCTGTAAATATTTATGGAAGTAAATGGCTCCACCTTTGTTCTGCAGAGTGGCTGGTTAGTTTGAACCACCAACTTGCTGGTTAGCAGTCAAATGCCTTAGGCACTACACCTCCAGAGCTCCTTTCTTCTCACATGTTGTTGTTGTTGTTATGTGCCATCTAGTCAGCCCTGACTCATAGCGACCCCTCCTTGGGTTTCCGAGGCAGTATCACTACGGAAGTAGGATTGCCCAATCTTCCTTCCGAGGAGTGGCTGGTGGGTTTGAACCGCCAGCCTTCTGGTTAGCAGTCAAGTGCCTTAGCCACTATGCACATAGATGATCTAAATCAAGAGGTAAAAGTGATGTATCTACCTCTCAGTGAGGCAGATGTGACTCAGCTTATGGATCAAGGTACATTTGCCACCTTCAAGGCATATTATTTAGAGTCTTTGTTTACTCAAACAACAGCTGCAACAGATGGAGGTATAGTAACATTACATGATTTCTAGGTGAATTATAATGTTCTTCAGTGTATCTGAAACAGTGCATCTTCCAGGGAGGAAATTACTGGAAAATGCATGCAGGAGATACGGGAAAAATTGCTGCATTATATGAACATGCTTCAAGCTTCTAATCAGGATACAATGAAAGAGTTTATTGGAAAATCATTAATATTACAAGAACTCTGAATTTAGGACTTGGAGTCCCTAACATGGAATAGCTCATAGATCAGAAGAAGAGGAATTGACAGATCAGGACTCAGTGGAGTTTGAAAAGGAAGGAAATGCTGAAGAAAGAAATAAAGAAGAAGAAGGATAGATGTTGTTAAAAATTTTTTATAGTGAAAGGATTAGCTGAAAATTTTCCCTAAACTAAATGGGGTTCAATTGCTTGATATGGACCCAAACACTGATAACTTTGCTAAAGTCTATAGGAAGATTCAGGAAACAGTGAGATGTAACCAGGAAATACACAAAGAATAAAAGAAAAGGGCCATACAGACAACTCTCATTAATTTTGTGGCTAAAAACGCCATCCCATTCCCAATGATAATCCAGGTGATCCAGACATTTCCACAAGTAGAGTTATTACTGCAACAAATGAAATGCCAAGGCCATCCAACTCTTCTTCGTGTTGTTGTTATGTGTCGTTGAGTTGTCTCCGACTCATAGCAATCTTAGGTACAACAGAACTAAACACTGCCCAGTCCTGTGCCAGCCTCATGATCCCTACTATACCTGAGTGCATCGCTGCAGCCACTGTGTCAATCCATCTTGTTGAGGGCCTTCCCTTCTTTTGTTGACTCTCCACTTTACCAAGCATTACATCTTTCTTCACAGAATGGCCCCTTCTGACAATATGACGAAAGAACGTGAGACAAAGTCTGGCCATCCTCACTTCCAAGGAGCATTCTGGTTGTACTTTTTCATTGTCAGAGTGAATATTTATGAATATATTTTTTTATGTTTGTGTGTATGTACCAAAATATACCTATAAGTTTGTACTCAATGACTCTAACCCACCCAAAAAAAATAAAGATCAGATTTATAAAAGTATTGATAGTAGAAGATAATAATAACAAAAACTGAAAAGAAAAAAAAAAAGAAGTATTTGACTTATGTCAGGAACAACTTATACCATAGTCACCAGGATGGAATTGCCATAAGTCAGGGATTACCTGTAAGTCCACAAGATAACAGATATGAGAATAACTACAGTTATGATGATAATACTATTAGCAACAATAGTAAGATGCTACTCTGAAAGAAATTTGGTACTTCAAAAATTTCTATGTCATACTAAAGAAAACTACTATCAGGAAAGTTATGTCGAAAGATTAAATACACACACACATATCTAAGTCTATTTAGCATGTTTCAGATTTGACCTAACAACATAACTTCAAAGTTTTTCTAAGTGCTTAGCCAATCAGCTATAATTCCAGCTAATTATGGCAGAAGTTTTTGATCAATATTATGAAAGGGCAATTTGTTTCTCATGCTGCTTTGGAGAGGTTCTCAGTTCAGTTAAACCCTCTCTGATTGTATATGCAGGCTTACATTCTGGATCTTTTATTTATTATTGTAGGTAGTTTATTTCAAACAAATTTATGTCAATTTTACCTAAGCTTTCTCTAAAAGATGTAATAGTGTAATTCTAAGACAGGAAGATATTTAAACAATGCAATATCTTACTATGGTGACTATGTGGAAAATCCACCACTCATCTATCAGTTTATGTACTGTGTGGCTTGTGTGTTGCTGTGAGGCTAGAGGTTATATCACTGGTATTTCAAATACAAGCAGGTTCACCCATGGTGGATAAATTTCACTGGAGCTTCCAGACTAAGACTTGGAAGAATGAAGAGGCCATTCATCTCTCAAAGAATAGTGAAAACTTTGTGAATAGCAGTGAAACACTGTCTGATATGTTACTGGAAAACTTTATGAATAACCCTGAAACATTGTCCAATGTAGTGCCAGAAGATGAGCCCCTTAGGTTGGAAGGCATTAAATAATTTCCTCCTCAGCTGCCTACAGCTGACTTTAATGATGTGGATGTAGTAAAGCTTTTTGGATCTCCATTTGCTGATGTGGCATGAACCAAAATGAGAAGAAACAGCTGCAAACATCCATTAATAATCAGAACATGGAATTTATGAAGTATGAATGTAGGAAAATTGGAAGTTGACAAAAATGAAATGGAATGCATAAAGATCGATATCCTAGGCATTAATGAGCTAAAATGGACTGGTTATGGTGATTTTGAATCAGAAAACCATATGATCTACTATGCCGGGAATGAAAAAAATTGAAGAGGAATGGTGAGGCATTCATTGTCACAAAGAATGCTTCAAGATTTACCCTGAAGTACAATGCTGTCAGTGACAGGATAATATCCATACATCTACAAGGAAGACCAGCTAATACTACTATTATTTGAATTTATACACTAACCAGCAATGCCTAAGACTAGGAAATTGAAGATTTTTACCAAGTTCTGCAGTCTGAAATTGACCAAACATTCAAACAAGGTGTGTTATACATGTGGAATTTGCTATATGGAGTATACAGAAACCAAATTAACTATAGCTGTGGAAAGAAGTATTGGAAAAGCTCAGTATCTTTAGCTAAAACAAGGCCAGGAGCTGATTGTGGAGCAGACCATCAACTGCTCATATGCACGTTCAAGTTAAAGTTACATGCAATTAAAATATGTCCACAAGAACCAAAATATAACCTTGATTACATCCCTCCTGAATTTGGAGACCATCTAAAGAATAGATTTGATGCATTGAATTCCAAGAACCAAAAACCAGAGGAATTGTGAGATGACATCAAGCACATCATCCATGAAGAAAGCAAAAGGTCATTAAAAAGACAGGAAAGGAAGAAAAGACCAAAAAGGATGTCAGAAGAGACTGTGAAAATTGCCCTTGAATGGAGAATAGCTAAAGTAAATGGAAGACATGACAAGGTATAAGAGCTAAACAGAAGAGTTCAAAGAGCAGCTCAAGAAGACAAAGTCAATTATTATAAAGAAGTGTGCAAAGATCTGGAGTTAGAAAGTCAAAGGGGAAGAATAAGATTAATATTTTTCACCCTGAAATAGCTGAAGAAAAAATATAAGTCTTGAGTTGCAATATTGATTCTATGGGCAAAATATTGAATGATTCTGGAAACATCAAAAGAAGATGGAACGAATACACAGAGTCACTGTACTGAAAGAAACTGATTGATATTCATCCATTTCAGGAAGTGGCATATGATCACGAACCAATGGTATTGAAGGAAGAAGTTGAAGCTCCATTGAAGGAACTGGTCAAGAACAAGCTCCAGAAATAGACAGAATACATATTGGGATGTTTCAACAAATGGATGCCAAAGTGGAGGTTCTCACTCATCTATGCCAAGAAATCTGGAAGACAGCTACCTGACAAGTTGACTGGAAGAGATCCACATTTGTACCGTTCCAAAGAAAGGTGATCCCACAGAATGTGGAAATTATTGAACAATATCATTAATATCACATGCAAGTAAAATCTTAGTGAAGATAATTAAAAAAACAGTTGCAGCAGTATATTAACAGAGAACTTCCAGAAGTGCAAGCTGGATTCAGAAGAGGACATGGAAAGAGGGAAATCATTGTTGATGTCAGATGGATCTTGGCTGAAAGCAAAGAATATCAGAAAGATGTTTACTTGTGTTTAATTAACTATGCAAAGGCATTTAATTGTGTGGATCATAACAAATTATGGATATCATTGTTGTTGTTGTTGTTATGTGCTGTCAAGTCAGCCCTGACTCATAGCGACCCCTCCTTGGGTTTCCAAGGCAGTATCACTACAAAAGTAGGACTGCCCAACCTTCCTTCCGAGGAGAGGCTGGTGAGTTTGAACTGCCAGCCTTTTGATTAGCAGTCAAGTGCCTTAGGCGCTATGCTACCAGAGCTCCTTGGATAACAGAGATAAGAATGGAAATGCCAGAACACTTAACTATCCTTATGAGGAACCTATTCATAGATCAGGAGGCTGTTATTGAGTAAGAACAAGGGGGTACTTCATAGTTTAAAATCAGGAAGGGAGTGTGTCGGGGTTGTATCCTTTCATCATAGATATTCAATCTGTATGCTGAGAAAGTAATCCAAAAAGTTGGATGATGTGAAGAAGACCATCTAATTAGGATAGAAGGATGATTCATTGATAACCTGCAATATGCAGATGAAACAACTTCGCTTGCTGAATGTGAAGATGACTTGAAACACTTACTGTTGAAGATTAAAGACTACAGTCTGCAGTATGGATTACATCTCAACATAAAGGAAATGAAAATCCTCATGACTGGACCAATAAGTAGTATCATAATAAATGGAGAAATATGGAAGTTGTCAGAGATTTCATATTACTTGGTTCCACAATCAACACAAATGGCAGCAGCAGTCAAGACATCAGATGATGTAATACACTGGACAAATCTGCTGCAAAAGATGTGTTTAAAGTACTGAAGAGCAAAGATATATTTGAAGAAATTTATACCTAACCCAAGCCATGGTATTTTCAGTTGTCTCATATGCATGTGAAAGCTGGACAATGAATAAAGAAGACAGAAGAAGAGTTGATGCAAGTTCTGGTAAGAGGGCGGAATAGGCAGGCAGACTGCATAGACTCTTTTCAACAAAGAAAAGGGGAACTAATTAACACAGATACAGAAGATAATCTTGGAGCACTGAGCTTTGAAGGGAAGGATATACAAGTGGACTAAACTGCAACTAGTAGAAAAACTTGCATGAAAACACCAAAAAAGGAGACGTACGGAGCTATGATGTGTCAGCAATCCTGACAGCGCAAACAGCTTGCATATTGACTACTGGTGTTAGAACATAAGAATCAATGTAAAAATTGGTCCTGCTAGCCAGAGGCTGCATGGAGGACTACACTGGTGCCTGGTGAATAAAAAGGAAAGCAGTGAAGAGGAAGTTGGGGTGAACTGTGGACATTTGCCTGTCTGGAGGTTGCAGCCAGTTTGAATGTTTACAAGCAGTTCAACCTTTTTGGATATTTAAAGCAACAGCATTCTCCCAGATTCCAGGGACTTAAGAATAGGCTCCACTTGCTGGGAAACACAAGTACATCTGAACGCCAATGACTGGAAAGGTAAGATATTTCCCTTGGTACTCTTATACCCCACACCCTCTTGGTGAACAGAGGTGTGACTGTCCCTCACTCCCACCCATCTTCTTGGCTGGCTGGAATTCCAGTCTGTGTGCTCAGATGGAGACTGGGTGCCCTGCCAAGTCCTGCCCAGATTTTTTCTTTTCTTTTTCTTTGTTTTAGTGTGTTTGTTTTTATCTGTTTTAAAATCATTATTATTATTACTGTCATTATTAATCTTTACTCTTCCTTTCCCATGTTCTAATTTTCAGCTTTTTCTCTCTTCCCTGTTCCTGGTTCCCATTTTTTTCTTTCTTCTGGTTAACCCCATTCCTTGTTTTTCTTTTTGCATCTTTCCTCCCCCCCCCTTTTTTTTTAAAGTTACT
>NW_006921642.1:9330918-9337361 GCF_000298275.1 Orycteropus afer afer
CCCTTTTTTTTTTTTTTTTATTAATTATTCTCCTATTCTGCCTTATTTCTCTTACTGTTCTCTCCTCAGATACTGCAGTTTTTTGTTTTCTTTTCTTTTTTTGTTTATTTCTCCTATGTGTTTACACGGTGTGTATTTTGTCCAGTTGCTTTTACTTTTTTGATGGTGTGGTAGGTAAATTTGTATGTCAACTGGGCTGGCCCTGGTTGAGTGGCTGGACAGCTAGTGGTAGTCATTCCCCATGATGAGACTAGGCAATCACTCCATGGGGATCTACCACAAACAGCTAAGTAGCTGCCTTTGGGATGTGGTCTGCTGCCTGTATTAAAGAGAAGCCTTGGGGATAGTCTCTAGCTTATGTACGCTTGAACTCTGCATGTAGCATGTTGTTGTTCAGTAGCCTGCCATGCTCTGTCAACCTTGGGACTTTCAATGGACTTGAATGAAGGGCCTGCCATGTGGTTTGGTAACATAGGGACTGTGTCATTTTATTTGTTGACCTTGGACTTGTTAGCCTCAGCAGCCACTAGCTGTCTGAGTGAACAGATGTCTCTTGCTTCAGTGGGCCAGGAGCAAGAGGCAGAGATGAAGCCCAAGGTCTAGGGGCTTTCATTCAGCCCCTAGAGCTTAGCAATTTGGATTTGGACTTTTTGCCTCCCAAACTGTAAGAGAATAAACTCCTGTTTGTTAAGGCCATCCCATTTGTGGTATGCTCTTGTCAGAGCAGCACTAGGTAACCAGAACAGATGATTATTTGATTGTTATTTTTGTCTAATTGAGTGGGAGAGAGCAACAATGCCCATATGACACAACTACACCCACACCTCCTGCAGCTTCACTTACTAAGTGAGAGCCAACAACTTCTTCTCCACCAACTGACCAATGATGAACGACCACTAAGAAGAGCCTGATTCATGCTTAACTGCTCTTTACAAACAGTTAACAGAGATCTAAATATAACAATATCACAATGTGTCAGAGAGCATACCATCACAGTACACACAAAGAAGCAAGATAAAGTGCTAACAAAAAAAAAAGAAGAAGCATGATACAGACCCAGAACATATCCCCGAGAAAGAAACAGCATTGGAACTCTCTGATAAGGAATTCAAAAGAATTATATTTAGGTATCTTCAAAGGATTAAGAGATAGTCAAGGAAGACACTAACAAAATTAAGGAAAGCACAGACAAAACCCTAGAAAAATTTCATATGAAAATACAAGAACAACATGACAAAAATAGATGAAAAATTAGAAATGACAGAAAATCTACAGACAGAAATCCAAAAGATTAATACTAAATTTTCAGATAGATAACACATTGAAAGGGCAAACGAGTAGAATTGAACCAATGGAAAATGGAATTAATGAGATGGAAGACAAATACCTGAATGCTTCATTGGAAAGGAATCAATCAGAAAAAAAAAGTTTAAAACAAAATGAAGAAAGTCTAAGGTTCATGTGGGATATCATCAGAAGGAACAACCTATGTGTAATCTGATTTCTAGAACAGGAAGAAAAAAATAAACCACTGAGAAAATTGTTCAAGATTTGTTGGATGAGAACTTCCCTGATATGATGAAAGATGGGATATATCCAATCAGGAAGCCCAATGATCCCCAAATATGACAGAGGCCAAAAGAAAGTCATCAAGACATATCATCATCAAACTCATCAAAACCAAACACACAGAAAGACTCCTGGAAGCAGCATGGGAAAAACAAAAAAATTACTTACAAAGGACAAGCAATAAGAATAAGTTCTGTCTTATCAGCAAAAACCATGCAAGTGAGAAGGCGATGGGGTGGTATATATAAAACCCTGAAAGAAAAAAAATATTTCCAACCAAGAATTATATCCCTGGCAAAAATGTCTCTCAAATATAATGGTGAAATTAGGAGATTTCCAGATAGGCAGAAACTAAAGGAATTTGTTAAAACCAGACCAACCTTACAAGAGACACTAAAGGAAGTCCTTTGAACAGAGAACCAATAATAGCAAACAACAACCAACCATTAATACACAAGATGACATAACCCAGAAACCAACACAGCTATGGACACATCCCAAGTAAACTAAGCTTATAAGATTGTAAACAGGGAACCAGAGATATCAGTTGGCAAATGAAGAGAACTACAAACCAGAAGAGGGAAAAATATTATAGTTACAGAACTTCTAAATGATGAGCAAGTCAAGAGAGTTACAAGGTAGAATGGACTGCTCCAAACTCAGGGAGAAAATTATAAACTGCAGGGTAACCTCAAAGAAAAATGATAAACATTCACATCACAATAAAAAAGAGGACAAGCACAAATATTGAGCAAATACTAAAACAATAGCAACAAAGGAGATGATAACATGATTCATAAACATAATGAGCTCAGCACAGAAAATTACATGGAACAAAGAAACTAGGATCACCAAGAAAGAACACACAACAAAATGACAGCAACTAAATCATACTTGTTGATAATTACACTGAATGACAATGCATTAAGTGCATCACTAACGAGACAAAGAGTTGCAGACTGGATAAGAAAACATAACCCATCAGTATGCTGTCTGTAAGAGACACACTTAGAGACAAAGGCACCAATAGAGTAAAAATGAGAGGTTGGAAAAATATATATTAAGCAAATGCCAACCATAAAAGAGCAGGAGTGGCAATATCAGTTTCTGATCAAATTGACTTTAAAACAAAAACCACTATATGAGACAAGGAAGGACATTATATAATGATTAAAGGATCAATTGAAGAAGAAGATATAACCATAATAAATATCTATGGACCCAATGAAAGATCCCAAAATACATAAGTCAGAATTTAAAGAGTTGAAAAGGCAAATAGATGACTCCATAGTCATAGTGGAAGACTTTAATACACCACTTTCAATGAAAGATAGAAAACTGGAAAGACTCAACAAAGATGCAGAAGAGCTAAACAATATGATCCAACAATTTGAACTTACAGACATCTATGGAGCACTTCACCCAACCACAGCACAATATATACTCTTTTCCAGTGCACATGGAACATTTTCCATGATTGACCACATGTTAGACCATAAAGCAAGCCTTAATAAATTTAAAAGCATTCAAATACTGCAAATCATCTTCTCACATCACAATGCTATCAAATTAGAAATCAACCATAGGAAAATCAATGGAAAAAGAGCAAATATCTGGGTACTGAAAACATCCTCCTTAAGAAAGACTGGGTAAGAGAAGATATAAAAAATGAAATTCAAAAATTCCTTGAATCAAATGAGAATGAAAACACAACATACCAAAATCTTTGGGACACAGCGAAAGCAGTGATCAGAGACCAATTTATGGCAATAAATGCACACATCAAAAGAGAAGAAAGAGCCAAAATCAACACTTGAAACTAACATCTCTAACAATTGGAAAAAGAACAGCAAGAAAAGCCTACAGTCACCAGAACACAGGAAATAATCAAAATTTGAGCAGAAATCAATGAAACAGAAAATAGACAATAGAAAAAATCACTAAGACTAAAAGTGGGTTTTTTAAAAGGATTAAAAAATTGACAAACCACTAGCAAATTTAAAAAAGGAAAAGAGGGAGAGAATACAAATAACAAGAATAAGAAATGAAATAGGTGACATCACAACAGAACTAAGTGAAATAAAAAGGAAAATATCAGGATACTCTGAAGAACTGTACTCCAACAAATTTGAAAATCTGGAAGAAATGGACAGATTCCTAAAAACACACCACTTACCTAAACTAACACACACTGATGTGGAAAAGTTGAGCAGATCCTTAACAAAAAAAGAAATTGAGTAGGTCATAAAAAAAATTACCAACAAAAGAAAGTCCTGGTCCAGATAGTTTCACCAGAGAATTCTACCAAACATTCAGAGAAGAACTGACACCATTCCTATTCAAACTATTCCAAAATATAGAAAAGGATGGAATCCCTCCTAACTCATTTTATGAAGCAAGCTATAACCTTGATACCAAAATGAGGCAAAAACATCACTCAAAAGGAAAACTGCAGACCAGTGTCCCTAATGAATATAGATGAAAAATCTTCAACAAAATCTTAGCCAATAGACAACAAAAATATATCAAGAAAATAATTCGTTATGACCAGTGACATTCATATCAGGTATGCAAAGATGGTTCAACATTAGAAAAACAATCAAAGTCATCCATCACATAATTAAAACAAAGGAAAAGAACCACATAATCATATTAATCGATGCAGAAAAGGCCCTTGATAAAATCCAGTACCCATGCCTGATTAAAAAGTCTCAGCAAAATAAGAATAGAAGGGATGTTCCTCAACATAAAAAAGGGCATATATGCAAAACCAACAGTCAACATTATTTTCAATGGAGAGAGACCGGAACCATTCCCCTTACAAATAGGAAGCAGACAAGGATGCCCCCTAACACCACTTCTATTCAACATTGTATTGGAAGTCCTAGCCAGGGCAATAAGGCTAGAAAGGGAAATCAAAGGCATCCAAATTGGTAAGGAAGAAGTCAAGATATCCCTATTTGCTGATGATATGATCCTATACCTAGGAAACCCAAGAGACTCGGTAAAAAGTCTACTGGAGCAAATTGAGCGATTTAGCATAGCGGCAGGATACAAGAACAACATGCAAAAATCAATTGAATTTCTCTACACCAGCAAATTGATTTTGAAACAAGAAATAAGGAAATAAGGACAAAGAAGTAAGGAAATCAATACTATTTACAATAGCTACCAAAAAGATAAAATACATAGGAATAAATCTTACTAGGGAAAAAAAAAAAAAAAAAAAAAAAAAAAACCCTCTACAAAGGAAACTATAAAACCAACCATAAGAGATCTACATAATGGAAGAACATGCCATGCTGATGGATAGGAAGATTGAACATTGTGAAAATATCAGTTCTACACAAAGCAATCAATACATTCAATGCAATCCCATCCTGATCCCATCAACATTCTTTAAGGATATGGAAAAAATAATCACAACTTTATAAGGAAAGGAAAGAGACCTTGGATAAGCAAAGCATTATTGAAGAAGAAGAACAAAGTTGGAGGTCTTAAGATGCCAGATCTCAAAAACTAGTATACAACCACAGTAGTCAAAACTGCCTGGTATTGGTATAATGACAGACATGTAGACCAATGGAATAGAATTGAGAACCCAGAAATAGATCCATCAACCTATGGTCAGCTGATCTTTGACAAGCGGCTGAAATCCGTTAAATGGGGAAGAGAATATCTGTCTAATAAAAGGTGCTGGCAAAACTGGGTATCCATTTGCATAAAAATAAAGCAAGATTTGTACTTCACACCATACACAAAAACTAATTCCAGATGGATCATAGACTTAAATGTGAAACCTAAAACTACCAAGTTCCTCAAGGAAAAACTAAAGGACAATTTAGGAACCTTAATATATGGCATAAATAGATTACCAAGCATAACCCAAAATGCACAAACAGCAGAAGATAAACTACATGAATGGGACCTTCTAAAAACTAAATTTTTATGTGTTTCCAAAGTCTTCTCCAAAAGTCAAAGAGAACCTAGAGATTGAGAAAAAAATATTCAGCAATGACATATCTGACAAGGAATTTATCTCTAGAATTTATAGAAAACTCCAATACCGCAACAATAAAAAGATAAATAATACAATTAAAAAATGGGCAAAACACATAAACAGACACTTCAAAAAAGGAGATATATAGGTGTCCCACATACATATGAAAAATAGTCATGTTGATTAAACATTGAAGAGATGCAATTCAAAATAACAGTGAGATACAATTTTGCCCCAGCACTAGTAGCAAAGTTCAACAAGACAGAAAATAACAAATGCTGGCAAGGATGCAGAGAGATTGGAACTCTCATACACTGCTGGTGGGACTATAAAATGATACAACCACTGTTGGAAGAAGTATGGTGATTCCTTAAAAATTTGGAATTAGAAATACCATTTGACCATTCCATTACTTTGTATATATCCTAAATAAGTGAGAGCCAAGACAAGAACAGATATATGCACACCCATGTTCATCGTAGCACTGTTTACAATAGCCAAAAGATGGAAACAACCTAGGTGTCCATCAACTACTGAAGAATGGACAACAAAACTATTGTACATACACTCAATGGAATACTATACAACACTAAAGAATAACATGTTGTTGTTGTTGTTGTTAAGTGCCCTCAAGTCATTTCTGATTCATAGCGACACCATGCACAGCAGAATGAAACACTGCCCAATCCCGCGCCAGCCCCACAATCCCTGCTATACTTGAGTCCATCATCGCAGCCACCGTGTCAATCCATTTCATTGAAGGTTTCCCGCTCTCTCGTCGACCCTCCACCCTACCAAGCATGACATCCTTCTCCAGGGAATGGTCCCTTCTTACAACATGACCAAAATAGGTGAGACAAAGTCTGGCCATTCT
>NW_006921642.1:9340446-9345272 GCF_000298275.1 Orycteropus afer afer
CTTTTAGTCCCCTTTCTCCTGCTCTTCTGGCCTGCTTCTTTGGGTGTTTCTGAGTTGTCTCTCCTCACCTGTGTCCCTGGGGCTGACTGCTCTTCTGTCTGGGTTCCTGGCTTTTATTCTCTTTCTCCTGCTTTCCTGTCCTGCTGCTTTGGGCGGGCCTGAGTTGCCTCTCCTCACTTTATCTCTTCGGCTGATTGCTCTTCTCTCTGGCTTCCTGGCTTTTAAACCCCTTTCTCCTGCTCTTCCCACCTGCTGCTTTGGGCGTCCCTGAGTTGTCTCTCCTCACCTGTAACCTTGGGGCTGACTGCTTTTCTGTCCTGGTTCCTGGCTTTTATCCCTTTTCTCCTGCTCTTCTGACCTGCTGCTCTGGGCAGGCCTGAGTTTCCTCTCCTCACCTAATCCCTTTGGCTGATTGCTCTTGTCTCTGGCTTCCTGGCTTTTAATCCTCTTTCTCCTGCTCTTCCCGCCTGCTGCTTCTGGGCATCCCTGAGTTGTCTCTCCTCACCTCTATCCCTGGGGCTGATTGCTCTTGTATCTGGGTTCCTGGCTTTTATCACCTTTCTCCTGCTCTCTTGACCTGCTGCTTTAGAATCTGAAAAATATCCAATAACATGGATGAACTTGGAGGATGTTATGCTGAGTGAAATAAGTCAATCACAGAAGGACAAATATTGTATTAGTTTGTTATTGTAAAAAGTCAAGGAAAGGTTTATATATGGAAGGAAATATTCTTTGTTGATTACCAAGGGTGGGAAGGGAAGGTAGGGAACACTGTTAAATAGCTAGAGACAAGTATTGATTTGGGTGAAGAGAAGGGCAATGTACCTAATGTTAGTGTTCAATGGTGGCATTGAGGAGGAGGCTTATATAGAGAGGTGCATGGGAGGTAGAGGCAACAAAGATGAACTCTTGCACATACAGTATTGCATTGTAAGTGAGGACAAACATGGATATACAGGTGGATAGATGAGTGGCCAGGCTGAACTATTAGGTATGTCTATGCAGTGGGGAGTGTGGCCAAGACCATGTATCAGGTTGGCAGACAACGTTTTTAAAAGTGTATTTGTATGTTCTGTAAGAATTACCAGGTATATATTAGAGCTGACAAGGGTCAAGGTTGTAGTTACTTCTTGGTCACAGACAGCTATCCAGAGGGAGTGAATATTTGGGCCTGTGGGCTCAGGACCATAGTCACAGGAGACATCAAGCTCAACTGGCATAACATAGTACCCAAAACATTGTTCCACATCCTACTTGGGTGAGTAGTGACTAGAATCTTAAAAGCTTGCAAGTGGCCATCTAGATGTAACAATGGGTCTCTCCTCATCCAGAGCAAATAAGAATGAAGAAAACCAAAGACATATGGAAATAATTATTCCAAGTGACTGGTCCACCATGTGAGCTTCAGCCTATACCACTATGACACCAAAAGAACTAGATGGGGCCTGGTTACAACTTTCAACCACTCGGAAATGGATCTATGTAGGAGATCCTGGATAGAGTGGAATAAAAAAGAACTAGATGGGGCCTGGTTACAACTTTCAACCACTCGGAAATGGATCTATGTAGGAGATCCTGGATAGAGTGGAATAACAATGTGGAACACAATTCAAAATCATTAAAAACAAAAAAAAGGCACAAGGTTTGCTGGTCTGAAGGAACCTGATGGATCCACTGAGACTATGGCCCCTAGCTGCCCTTCAGGTCTGTAATTGAAACCACTTTTATGGCTTCTGCCCAAACAAAAGACAGGCATATGAGCTGAACATTTACATTAAGTGAATGCACTCTTTGGAGAGAACAATCATGCAAGAATACAGTGGCTGTATATGCGTGAGGAGACAGTTCCGGGGGCAGGAGTGCTTGGAGGGAAGGATACAGGGAAGAGGTGAGTATGGGGAGACAGTGAGAGGGGAGCTGTTGCATTGTGTTAAATTGTAGTCAATGTTATGAGACAAAGTGTATGTGGGCTGCTGTGTGGAAAGTGAATTTGCTCTGTAAACTTTCACCCAAATCACAATAAAAAAGAAGAGTTGATGCTTTTGTGTTATGGTGTTGGTGAAGAATAGTGAAAGTACCATGGACTGCCAAAAGAACTAACAAATCTGTCCTGTAAAAAGTGCAGTTGGAATGCTCCTTGGAAGAGAGAATGGCCAGAGGTCATCTCACCTATTTTGGTCATGTAGTCAGAAGGGACAATTCCCTGGAAAAGGATATCATGTTTGGTAAAGTGGAGGGTCAGTGAAAAAGGAGAAGGCCTTCAACAAGATGCATTGACACAGTGGCTGTTACGAATGGCTTGGGTATAGCAAGGATTGTGAGGCTGGCAAAAGATCAAACAGTGTTTTGTTCTGTTGTACATAGGGTAACTATGAGTCAGGGTCAACTCAACAGCACCTAATATCAGCCACACCAATGTGGAGAATTACTTTAAGTAGCACTGCCAAAGTTATTTTTTTATTTTTTTTCCTGTGGAAATTTGTATGTACTAATATTTAGAGTACAGGATACAGGAACTAAAGCCACCCCCTAAAACAAACAAACAAACAAACAAAAACCTTCAACTCCCAAGTGATAGTAAGTTAAGGACTGTTCATGGCCAAAGGAGAAGGCCACTTCAGGGTAACCTGGAATGGGCTGCCCCTGATGTCAGTGCCACCAGGCAGAAAACTGATGTATCAAGGCTTGAAGAGTTTGCCAGTTGCTGGTGAGTATCGAAGGGAAGAAAAGGATCTCTATGTTACTCGGGAGCCAGAGTTTATAGGATCCCAGCCCCATTGGCTGGATTGAGCAGCAGGTATGTATTTACTATGTCAGTACATAGTCCATCAACGCAGGTGGCTGGGTGTAGGCGCAGGCTCTGCCATTCCACTTGCCTGTGGCACTGATGACTGAGTGAAGCAACAGGCACTGGCAGCACATAAGCCCCCGGCTCACGAAGCAGGGTCATGGTAAATGCTGCAAGAGTATGATTGCATGCAGTCAGGGATGGATAAAGGGCATAAGGGGGATTACCATAGGTCTGTGGGTTCTAAGCACAGGGGTTGGTGGGTCCATGGTGGGTAAAGTGAGTGCAAGTAACTTTTGCAGAGTTGGGAGCACTCCTGCCCTGCTCTGGACATGGATGCAGAGTTGCTCCTGCTTGGCTGCTCCAAATGATGGGGGCTTCCCCTGGGAATGCTGCTTGCTTTGTCTTGATATAGCCCAGTTGTGCAGGTTCAGCTGGCAGGATACTGGTGATCCATCATCCTCAGTGTCTACTGTTTTCATACAATATCTTCTTCTCCTTGGCACTTAGTCCAATTCTTCACCCTTTGCCTTTGATACTCAGGGTTCCAAAGTTTCATCTATATTCAATTCACTTGCTCTGTCAGGTCTTTGTTGTAAGAGGGACATTATAATGACCCTGACTATGGCACCATCTTGGATCACCCCTATTGTGTATATATATATATATATATTTTTTTTTTTCTTTCTTTCTTAAATAGTGTTTAGAAAATAAATTTTAAATGACAGGAAATATTCAAATAGCATGGAGGTTTATCTGAATTTACCTAGCCCTAAAGTGGAATCTATTCAGATAGTAAGCTTCATTGTCTACCTCAAAACTGTGCTGCTCTGAATTGTTCCTATCCAATCTGTGATGAGCATCCTACTAATTTGGGAAAACATTTCTTCTCTTGAACTTTTCACATGATGTGATTAAAAAAAAATGCTAATCCTGGTTCTCCACCAATCTAATTAGAATGATAGGCATCCCAGGTAGAACACATCATTTTTTTTTTCCTAAGTCTTTGTTTCAAATGAAACTAAGGGAACACTACTTTCTCTCTTGAGACAAACCTGAAGATGATATCTAGATGCTGCTGGAAGCTCTTCACAGCTCCAGGAGAAAGTACTTTTATGTGAATGAAGGCAGCAGGCCAAAAGAGTGGAGAAAAGAGATGATGACAAAAATAAATCTTGGTATTATTGGACTCTCTGTAACTAAAACCCTGTTTTCCTATTTTTTCTGACTCTGGTGGCATGAGGATAAATGTATTTATAAATCCCCTGTTTCCCCCAGCTAGTCATAAAGTTCTGATTGGAACCAAAGAACTCTTCCTTATGCCACTTTTATAATTTAGCTGAAGTAGTTTTATATGCTGCCTTGGCAACTTGGGGTCACGAGGCTTACCTTCTTAACCCCAGTAGGCATGCTCCAACTCTTTCAAGTATGAGGACAATTGTTCTAACCAGCTATAACCTATATTCTTCATATACTGTGTTGCACCATCTCTGCCGAACATCTCTCTCAAGAAATGACTGCTCCCTGATTAACAGAGAAAATACATGCTGTGTTGTAGAATCTCATCAGTTGCAGCCCTCAGACACAAACTTCCAAGCATCTGTGTTCATTCCTCCATTCCCAAAGCTAGAAAGGGGTATCTCTTTGGAAGTACAGTGAAATTCCTCTATCTCTTAAGTCCTTCTGCTTTATTACCTCAGGGATCTTGCTCTATGCAATTTTTTTCTTGTACGTTCCATAGACTCTTCTCTGCTGTCCCCTTCCTATAACTATTATTTCTAGTTTTATATTTCTACTAAATTGCAGCTCCAATTAAGGAAGGAAAAACTTCCTCTAGATCCCAATCTAAAACCAAACCAAACCAAACTCACTGCCATTAAGTTGGATCCAACTCATAGCAACCCCTCCTTGGGTTCCCGAGGTGGTATCACTACAGAAGTAGATTGTCCAATCTTCCTTCTGAGGAGCGGCTGGTGGGTTTGAACCACCAGCCTTCTGGTTAGCAGTCAAATGCATTAGGCACTATGCCACCAGAGAT
>NW_006921642.1:9352792-9355409 GCF_000298275.1 Orycteropus afer afer
ATTGGTTTCCCTTTTCTTTGTTGAAGAGGGTCTGTGCAATCCTTCTGCCTAGTCCGCCATCTTGCCCCGCCTCTGAGATGAAAGATCTTGATCTATATATCTCTTAATCACATTTTCCTTTTTGCATTACTAAACTTATCTGGATTTATTATTGACAATATTTGGGAATTCACATTTTGTTTTTCAAACTTTCATCCCTTGTCTCTATGACAATATGTTTTCTTGGTTTACTTATAATTTAACTGATCATTATTTAAAATTTGCATGCACATTATTATTTTTATTATTATTGGTGGTTTCCCCCGCCTGCCCAGGTAAATTTTCTGGATAAAGTGTTTGGAGTTATTTTCCTAAATAATACTTTTTTTTTTAAATATCTAATAACAGAGCACATTTCACAGAATATGATCTTTGTCCAAACTTTACTGTAAGGAATCTCCCTTTAGTTGTGGAAGGAATTTCTCACCTTTCCTTTTAGTATATTATTAGTGACATATTCAATATCAAGCTACTGGTCCAAGGTAACAAGGGCATTTTCTATTTCAGTATGAAAAATAAAAAAGTTATATTTCTACAAAGGAAGTTTTTTTATGGCGAGATATCCTAAGATTCCTGTTTGGGGCATTATGGGCCATTAGCACTTAGTCTTATTTTGTATTGCTTCTCTCTTTGTCTCTTTTCTTTTCATGTTATGGTCAAATATCAGTAGCTTTCTGCTGCTGACAAGTCCCTATTGCCATAGAAAATTTTTTATGTAGGTGTATAGAAGAAACAGTGTTTTATATTGTATGGGAAAATTCTGTTTGTCCACTGATTTTCTTATCCCTGGGTTTGTTTTTCCAGATTCACTCTTAACACTGATGTGGTAAGACATTGAATGTAGAGCACTATGTGGACAAGGGGGAAAGAAACTAGCCTTTTAGTGGAACTCAAAATGGCAAATCATTTATTTTTTTTCCTCTTGTGACAAATTTGGAGTATTATTAATGTTTTCCTTGAACAGCTTACTGAGAATGATGGCAAATACATGTCTGTATTCAGTGGGAAAGGATTGTGATTGAATAACAATCTGTCTAAGGGTTAAGGAAGAGGAAGCACCAATATACATACTATACATATTTCATCAGTTTTCTAAGCCATAGCAAAGAAGAATCTCTGGTTCACACTTAATTTAGCCTAGCTCACTAGGCCAGGAGTTTCCACAGAAACTTTGAACTTAAAACATTCTAACTGGAGGCACTTGTCTATTATAATATTGTATAATTCTCTTCTGGCTTAAAGGGATTGTAGTGCCTACGTGGCAGCTGGTTAAAAATTCCAGTTTCTTAATCTTGAACACATCTATTTTCCTTAAAACCTGGCAAAGTTTGAATAACCAGAATGAATATATTCCAGAGGATTTTACTGGCAGGTCCCAATCACCATGGCAAAGGTATACCTGGAGAAAACACAGTTTGTATATTGGGAAAAACTCAAAACTCATTGCCATCAAGTTAATTTGACTCATAGCAACCCCTCTTTGGGTTTCTGAGGCAGTATCTCTACAGAAGTATATTGGGAAGAAATCTCTAATAATAGTCAGGTTTTGGAAGGAACTACTAGCTACCTGTCTATCGGTTTGTTGTACTATAGTGGCTTGCATGTTACCGTGATTCTGGAAGCTATGCCACCACTATTTCAAATAGCAGCCTCGTCACCCATGGTCATCAGCTTTCAGTGAAGCTTTCAGATTAAGACAAATTAGGAAAATATGCCTGCTGATCTACTTTCAGAAATGAGCCAATGAAAACTTTATGGGGTACAACAATAACATTTGACTTGCTTGCTTTAGACATATTATTAGGAAGGAAAAAATAACTGAACAAAGGAGATTATGTATGATGAACTAGAGGGCATATAAAGGTAAGGAAGATCCTCAATGAGATGACTAGTACGATTGTACAACAGTGAGCTCAGTTATCAACATTGTGGTGATTGTGAGGGTGAGGAAGGAATAGACAATCTTTTCCTTCTGCTTCATGTAAGTTCTCTGTGAACCAAAGTTGATTCAACAGAAGTTATCTATCTATCTATCTATCTATCTCTATCTATCTATCTATCTATCTATCTATCTATCTATCTCTGTATCTATCTATCATCTATCTGTCTATTTATATCCAGATAGATATAAATATCCATATATCCAGATAGAGATAAGAAAACTAATGCCTATCCCTGATGTGTTTATAGCATATTTATTTGTTAGAAAACTCCTTTAATAAACAAGGCCATCATTTAAACCAATATTCCCCAAACTTACCTGACCACTGGATAAAAGAACAGTCACCCCAAACTCCACAAAAATCCACTTAATGTTAAGCAACTAAACCCACTGCCATTGAGTCAATTTCAACTAATAGTGACTCTATACAGAGTAGAGGACCGGGTCTCCGGGAGTAAGGTAAGCACGGGTGGGCTGGTGCTTGCTCACTGATCTGCACTGAACACTTTCCTTGTTACCCTCCCGAGAGGGACCGGGTCTCTGGGAGCAAGGTAAGCACAGGCATAGCACAGAGTAGCAGGCCGGAAGAGCAGGAGAAAGGGGTAAAACCCAGTCACTAGTGCTCAGACGGCTCCC
>NW_006921642.1:9358975-9361833 GCF_000298275.1 Orycteropus afer afer
AAGAGGGGGAGGCCTTCAACAAGATGGATTGATACGGTGGCTGCGATGATGGGCTCAAGTATAGCAGGGATTGTGGGGCTGGCGCAGGATAGGGCAGTGTTTCATTCTGCTGTGCATGGGGTCACTATGAGTCGGAAACGACTCGACGGCACTTAACAACAACAACAACATACAGAGTAGAACTGCCCCACCGAGTTCCCAAGACTGTAAATCATTTCGGAAACAGACTGCCACATCTTTCCCCATGGAGTAGCTGGTGGGTTCAAACCACCAACGTTTTGACTATCATTGGGGAGCTTTCACTGTACCACCAGAACTCTGAAACACCTATAGCAGAAGGCAAATCTGTTCACACTTGGCCCAAGAATGAAGGCTTTCACTGTACCAATAAGAGTCATTTGTTGTTGTTGTTGTTAAGTGCTATTGGGATAGTCCTGACTCATACCAACCCCATGTACAACAGAACAAAACACTTTCTGGTCCTGAACTGTCCTCTCACTGAAGGTATTCCCTTTTTTTCTGACCCTCTACTTTACCAAGTATGATGTCTTTCTCCAGGGACTGGTCCCTCCTGATGATAACCCTAAAGATGAAGTCTCTCCATTATTCCTTCTAAGGATCATTCTGATTGTACTTCTTCCTGGACGAATTTGTTTGTCTACTGGCAGTCCAATATTCTTCATCGATGTCATAATTAAAATGCATCAATTCTTCTACGATCTTCATTATTCATTGTCCAACTTTTGTATGCACATGAGGCTACTGAATGTATCATGTCTTGGGGAGGGCACACCTTAGTCTTCAAAATGGTATGCTTTTTAGTATTTTAAAGAGGTCTTTTGTAGCAGATTTTCCCCATGCAATATGTCATTTGATTTATCGAGTGCTGCTTCCATGGGCATTGATTGTGGATCCAGGAAAAATGAAATCTTTGATAATTTCAAACTCTTCTCCATTGATCATGAAGTTGTTTACTGGTCCTGTTGTGAGGATTTTTATTTTCTTTTTGTTGAGATGTGATCCATATTGAAGGCTGTAGTCTCTGATCTTTATGAATAAGTGCTTCAAGTTGTCTTCACTTATTAAGCAAGCTTATAAGTGCCATCTGCATATCATATGTTGTTATTGTACTTTCCTCCATCCTGATGCTATGTTGTACTTCACATCTTCCATGAATAAGAGTCCTTAGGAGTAAAAATATTTTTAATTTCTGCAGATGTTCAAGAAACACAGAAGATGAAAATAAAAATAAGACTGTGAATTTTTCCTATTTGCCTGTTATAAAAGGAAGGTAGCCTATTTACAAGTGAGTGGAACTGCTGCCCTCAAACCAATTGCACAGTCAATTCAAACCCAAGAATTCAAGGATTAGGGGAAATTAAGAGAATGTTACATATATTAGAAAAGGAAATACAAGAGAGTTTAAACACCCTGAGATAGGTACTAAAGGAAAGGGAAGGCAAAAGACAGCACAATAATGAAGGAATTTGCTTTCAGGGTCAGTCAAACTTGGATTTGATTGTGGCTCTGCTGCTTTTTAGCTGGCTTGGGAAATTTAATTAAGTTTTGAATTTGCTCAGCTTAAAATGATAGCAAAAATAGTTACTTAGACTGCAGAGAAGTTATGAGGTTCTTTATTTTACTGATTGTATATTTTTAATTTTCTGTTCTACATTGCATAAACTCTAATGGACTTGGTGGAGCAATATAATGATTTGAGAGTACAAATATTATAGAGGATGATTTCTTGGTAGTGTGTACATTAGGGATTTGTAATAATCACAGCAAAAACAATAACCTGATCCATTTTAGTAATGTCTAGATGTATTCCAAAGCAGAGAATGAAAGATTTGAGGGAGTACCATTACTCATTGGCTCCTGTTGATTCATGGAAACTGTAGAAATGATTTGAGAGTTAGATGAACTTTAAGCTAGAACTATTGCCATATTGTATTGATTCCCCTACTGGGGAAAACGAGATATCTGGTTAATTTTGAATCTTCTTTATTTTAAGCAGATCAAAAATATGTGGTCATGGCAATATCCTAATCCAACTTCTTGGAGGAACATGGCTCCAATCCAATCCTCAAAAGAAAGAATTCCAGTGGATCAAAGATAAGGAAACTAATGGCTATAGAATTAAGATATGAGAGCAGAAAAACAGGAGTGGAAAGAAATCAAAATATGTAGTAGTCATGCAGTAGGCCAATTCTTTGTTCTTTAACGGTCCTTTCCTATCTCTTGGTCCTTGTAATTTGATTAAATTGTTCTGCTTTTCGTTGGCAATCTCATGTTTGGTGAACTAAAAGAATGATGATCTCTGCCCCTTGAGAGTTGCCTCTTCATCTTTTCCTTGTCTCCTATCAGAAGGGTAAGTGGGAACTTGAGTGGCAGTCAGAAGGATGTATACTTGGGGCTCTTTTTTCATTTCTTTTTTAGCTTGGGTTTTGACATTTTGAGAAGTGCCTCTTCATTCAGCTGAGCTGGCAATATGTGATACCTTATGCAGCATGGTCTCAAAACCTCAAGATCAACATCTTTCTAGAAGATCTAGAGGTAGGGAAAATCCACTTATTAATATTTAAACAAGCATAGTCACATTGTGGTAGGAAATTTGAAATTCACATAAATTTTTAGGACAAAACCAAAGCTTCTAGATTTTTTTTTTTTTTTTTTTTTTTATGTTTGGTGTGATGCTTTATGCTCTGACTCTGGATGTTAGTGATAGGGGTGGTGGTGATGTGGAAGTAGGAGGAAATCAGGAAAATGCTTACTGGTCAATGCCCTGTGGTAATAAATGATGAACATTTATCTGTAGTGTGTCCTATTGACCTATCTTTGTTGGAAACCTCAGCTAT
>NW_006921642.1:9361933-9371519 GCF_000298275.1 Orycteropus afer afer
ATACTAACCTCAAGGTTGACATTTAGACCCCACCCACAATTGCTACAGAGGAAAGCCCTGGTGATCTACTTTCATTTAACTTTTTATCGTGATTTGGGTGAAATTTTACAAAGTAGATTCATTTTAACTTTGCCAGTTCACACATTTTGTTTTGTGACAGTATCACATTCCTCACAATGTAACAGCTCTCCTCACATTTTCTCTCTTTGGTTATCATTTCCCTGTGTCCTTCTTGCTTATGCATTCCTGTCTCAAAACTTTTCTACCTGTGTAAGTATTGACTTTCTGATCTCCCGTGGTTGATTATTCTAAGGATTGCATCTCTCTGGTGTAGGTGTTCAGGTTGTAGTCTGGTCTATTGTTTGGCTGAGAGTTAAGCCATGGGAGTGATTTCAATTTCAGGTCTGAAGGGTGACTCAGGACCATAGTCTCAGGGGATACATCAGTGTCTAGGTGACTAGTAATTTTGTTCCACATCTTTTTTTCCACTTTATCCAGGATCTCCAATTCTGATCCCTTTCCAAGTGGTTGGCAATGATAGCTGGACAACATATAGTTCTTCAAGCCTCAGGGTCATTTAGGCTGAGGTTCTTATGGTCCAATAGTCCTTTGGACAGTTCCATTTTTCCGATTTTCTTCACTCTGCTTTGCTAATTTCATAAAAATCATAGCTAAGAAAACCCTGTGGACAGTTCTACTTTGTAATATGAGAGGTCACTGTGAGTTAGAATTGACTCACGGCATCGTATTTGGGATTTTTGTATGATATATACTTTAAAAATTCTCTCCCTCTCTTTCTCTTATTCCATTCATGACTGGGTGACTTATCTCTGTAGGAAAGAACATCCTTTAATTACGCCTTTATTTTACAAAAACTGTGAAGGTATATATATAAGTATGTTTATTTGAATGTGAGTTTTGGTAAACTAGACCATGGAGCCACAGTGGTTGAAGTTTTGGCTTCTAACAAAAAGATCGGCAGTTCAAACCCACCAGCCACTCCAGAAGAGAAAGATGTGCCAGTCTGCTCCCATAAAGATGATTATCTTGGAAAAGCTATGGAGCAATTCTATTCTGTCTATAGAATTTCTATGAGTTTGAATTGACTCAATGGCAATGAGTTTGTTTGTTCATTTTGAGTTGGAATTGACTTGTCAGCAGTGGGTTTCAATGGATCTAGAGTCTTTTCTTAAGAAGAGTTTTTTTTTTTTTTTTCCTTAATGCTGCTCTTATTGTGGTATATATTACAGGAATGTACTCTAATGTAAAATAAATAGTGGATTTTCAGTGTACATAACAATTTTCAATTCATATAGTATGTGTATAATGATATCTACCCTTGCTGTTGTTAGGTGCCATCGAGTCGCTTCCAACTCATAGCGGCGATCCCATGCACAGCAGAATGAAACACCACCCAATCCAGCGCCAGCTGCATGATCCTTGCTATACTTGAACCCACTGTCGCAGCCACTGTGTCAATCCATCTCATTGAAGGCCTTCCTGTCTTTCACCGACCCTCCACCTTACCAAGCATGACATCCTTCTCCTGGAAAAGGTTCCCTCTGACAACATAACCAAAGCAGGTGAGGCGAAGTCTGACCATCCTTGCTTCCAAGGAGCATCTCAGCTGCACTTCTTCCAGGACAGATCTGTTAGTTGTTTTGGCAGCCCATGGTACCTTCAGCATTCTTCGCCAGCACCACAACTCAAAAGCATCAACTCTTCTTCAGTCGTCCTTATTCATTGTCCAGCTCTCACATGCATATGAGATGATTGGAAATAGCATGTCCTGTGTCAGGTACACCTTAGTCATCAAGGAGGCATCCTTGTTCCTCAGCACTTGAAAGAGTTCCTTCACAGCTGATCTACCCAGTGCTACACATCGTCTAATGTCCTGACTGCTGCTTCCATTGGCTTTGACTGTAGAACCAAGCAACATGAATTCTTTGACAACCTCAATCTTTTCTCCATTTATCATGATGCTGCTCATTTGTCCAGTTGTGAGGATTTTTGTCTTCTTTATACTGAGATGTAATCCACACTGCAGACTGTGTTCCTCAAACTTCATCAGTAAGTGCTTCAGGTCATCTTCACTTTCAGTAAGCATAGTAGTATCATCAGCATATCTCAGGTTGTTAATGATTCTTCCTCCAATCCTGATGTCATGTTTTTCTTCATATAGTCCTGCTTCTCGGATTATTTGCTCAACATATAGATTGAGTAAGTATGGGGAAAGAATACAACCCTGACGCCTGACACACTCCCTTTCTGATTTTAAACCATGCAGTGTCTCCTTGTTCCATTCAAATGACAGCCTCCTGGTCAAAGTACAGGTTCCTCATGAGTACAATTAAGTGTTCAGGAATTTCCATTCTTCTCAATGTTATCCATAATTTGTCATGATCCACACAATCAAATGCCTTTGCATAGTCAATAAAGCACAAGTAAACATCTTTCTGGTATTCTTTGCCTTGAGCCAAGATCCATCTGACAGCAGCTATGATATCCCTTGCTCCACATCCTCTTCTGAATCCAGCTTGCACCCCTGGAAGTTCTCTGTCAATATACTGCTGCAACCGTTTTTGAATTATTTTCTGTAAGATCTTACTTGCGTGAGATATTAATGATATTGTTCTGTAATATCCACATTCTGTGGCATCACCTTTCTTTGGAATTGGTACAAATATGGATCACTTCCATTCAGTTGGCCAGGTAGCTGTCTTCCAAATCTCTTGGCATAGCTGAGTGAGTGCCTCCAGTGAGGCATCCGTTTGTTGAAATATCTCAATCGCTATGCTATCAATTCCCGGAGCCTTGTTCTTCACCAATTCTCTCATTGCAGTGTCAACTTCCTCCTTCAGTACTATTGGTTCTAGACCATATGCCACCTCCTGAAATGGATGAAGATCTACCAGTTCTTTTTGGTACAGTGACTCTGTGTATTCCTTCCATCTTCTTTTGATGTTTCCTGCCTCATTCAATGTTTTGCCCTTAGAATCTTTCAATATTGCAACTCGAGGCTTAAATTTTTTCCTCAATTCTTTCAGCTTGAGAAATGCTGAGCATGTTCTTCCCTTTTGCTTTTCTAACTCCAGGTCTTCGCACATTTCATTATAGTAATTAGCTTTGTCTTCTCGAGCTGCTCTTTGAAATCTTCAGTTCAAATCTTTTATCTTGTCATATCTTCCGTTTGTGTTAGCTACTCTCTGCTCAAGGGAAAGTCTCAGAGTCTCTTCTGTCATCCATTTTGGTCTTCTTTTGTTGTCTTTTTAGTGACCTCTTGCTTCCTTCATGGTTGATGCTCTTGATGTCATCCCACAATTCATCTGGTTTCCGGTCATTGGTGTTCAATGCATCAAATCTATTCTTTAAATGGTCTCCAATCTAAATTCAGGAGGGATATATTCTAGATCATATTTTGGCTCTCGGGGACTTGTTTTAATTGTCTTTAACTTCAAGTTGAACTTGCATATGAGCAGTTGATGGTCTGTTCCACAATCAGCTCCTGGCCTGGTTTTGGCTGAAGATATTGAGCTTTTCCACCACCTCTTGCCACAGATGTAGTCAATATGATTCTAGTGTGTTCCTTCTGGTGAAGTCCATGTGTAGAGCCACCATTTGTGCTGTTGAAAAAAGTGTTTGCAATGAACAAGTCTTTGTTGGTCTTGCAAAATTCTACCATGCGAGTTCCAGCATTATTTCTGTCACCAAGGCAAAGTTTCCAACTAACAGTGATTCTTCTTTGTTTCCCTATTAATGGATATTTCTTCATGAATATATCTATGAAACTTGTGAAAATGGAAAATTAGAAGAATTTCATTTGACAAAGAGATGACTGCATTGCATTTCTTCACTCTTAATATTTTTATAATGTCATAAATGTTTACACATCCATAAGGCACAGGAAATTCTCAAAAGATTAAGAATTTGTTTAGACTGACCTAATTGGTTTATTGGCTTAGCTACAAGAGTTTTCAAAAACCACATGTGGAACATCTTAATGATAATTCTTTCTTTTGAGTCTGTCAAGTAAAATGGCAGCAGTCATAAATGAATTTTGCTAGCTGTTATCTCTAAAATAAATTGGCACAAATGCAGAAATATTATTATATTTTGAGAATACTGTAATATGAAAGATTGCTATTCATCTCTCATGGCTAAATGTCCTCTTATAGACTCTTCACCTCTTCTATCACATTAATCATTTCCTAGTAGTTCCTAGTAGAGCTCTGGTAGTATAGTGCCTAAGGCACTTGACTGCTAACCAGAAGGCTGGCGGTTCCAGAAGGAGTGGCAGAAAGCCACTCCTGGGAAGGAAGATGGGGCAATCTACTTCCATAGTGATAACTGCCTCGGAAACCCAAGGAGGGGTCGCTATGAGTTGGGTCCGACTCGACGGCACGTAACAACAACAACAACAAGTAGTTCCTTAATCTCTGGCCTTTCTATCTACCCTATTAGTCAGAAACAATACCATTTTCATCATGTCATGCCCTTACCCTAGAACCTACATGAACCCCTGTTCTCTGCGATTCCAAGCAAATACATCTGACTACATTTTCAGTGGTAAGGTTTCATTTGTTTTTATATATTTATTCATTGCATTACTATTTGTGGTTCTATTGTTAAAGGTGATATTATTTTTATTTTATTTTTCACTTTTGCTAATACCCTAGACCTTGATGAAAAATTATTATTAACACATGTAAAAATGACAGGTTTAGAGCCTTCCTTAATGAATGTAAGATATATTTAATTTACATAGAATTGTAAAATTTAGTCATGGATTTCTCATAATTGACAAACTGTAATGAACCTAAAGGATATGATTCCAAGTAAAGCAATGCTCATGGTTAATAATGAAAGTGTAAACCAGTGTATAACAGGTAAGTAGATTTGCTGTTAGTGATCATTTGTAAATAGGTATGGTCCTTAGCTGTCCATGTATTCACTATAATATTTCTGTTTGTTGATATGCATGTCTGACTTATTGGGATCTCTTGCTAAAATATCTACTTTCTCAGAGATTGTATGTTTTATTATTTTTTTAAGTTGTAAATATTTATAATGTAAATTATAGAAGCCTAAAATTAATGTAAATATTTTTCATTTTCAAAACTAAAAAATAAATTCTTTCTTTTTAAAATTTTTTATATTGGCATCCTAGTAATTGTATAATTTTCTTAAGCTTTACTTTAATAAAGTATTAATGAAGAGAACATGAATGAGCTATTCAGATAAGTTAGTAGAAATGCTAACTTAAAAATGAACATTTGTTTTTCATTCTTACAGTATTTGCTTGGTGTGTATTTTTGGCACTAAATTTTTTCAGAAAATCTAACTACACTAAAGTTAGAAAATGTAAATATGCAAAGGGAGTTTCATCTTCATAGATGCTATTGCTCAAGAAGAATTACATCTACCTTGGAAAATAATTACATTTTATTACATAAAATTATCACAATCAGAGGGACAAATATATCCTGTTATAAGCAACTATGAGATATAATATTTATTATGTAACTTCTTAAAGGCATTAAAAATCCAATAGTTAATCATCTAAGAATTGCAAAAATGGACATACTAACACAGGTGTTTAGTATGTACAAGGCCAAGGCACATAGTTGGTCACTGTATTATTTGACACATTTGAATACTGAATGTTCAAGTTAATTTCGGTAGGAGTTGATAGCTAATTGGATATTTTTGGTTTATTAGGCCAATGTGCATCTTCTTCATGACTTTTCCACAGGCAAAAGTTAAGGGGAAAAAAACAAAAATTAAACTCAAGTGAATACTAGATGTTTATCATTTGTGTAATATATAACTTTTAAAAATGCATGTTAGATAGTGTACAATGTGGCGGATATTTGTCAGTATTGGAAATATTTGTAGGTAGAATAGAAAGCATACTAGTAGAACCCAATGCACTCCCACTAATATATAAACTTGATAAGAGTGAAAACATTTTTGTTTTGTTAACAATGTCCCTCTCACTGCCATCGAGTTGGATCCGACTCATCGTAACTCCTCCTTGGGTTTCTGAGGTGATATCACTGTGGAAGTAGATTGCCCAACCTTCCTTCCAAGGAGTAGATGGAGGGTTTGAACTGCCAGACTTCTGGCTAGCAGTCAAATGCCTTACGCACTACACCACCAGAGCTCCTACCAATGTCCCTAGCAACTAGAAAAGGGCCTAGCTTATAGTAGATGGTTATTTGGTATTTACTGGGGTGAAGGATGAACATACATTTTTTCTGTAAATTAGAGAGTATCCAATAGTACCATTCTTAGTCATGGCACTTAATTACCTTTTGCCCAGTGACCAATGAAAGTAAGCAGAAAGCATATATGACATATTCATATATGGTTCTTGTGCCAATGCTTATACTAATAACTGTGAGCAAGTATTTAAACTTAAGGTATCAAACTATAAAGTAACCTAGTTACTCTAAGTATGGGCAAGAAATTTAAACTTTATAATCTGTAAAGCTTTGAATTTCTTATTTATAAAATCAAGATTATTATACTTAGCTCTTAATATGTTGAAATTACAAAATAAGTAAAAGAAACAAACGTGTTGCAGTCAAGTTGATCCTGATTCATGTCAACCCAATGCTTTTTAGAGTAGAACTGAGCTCCATAGGATTTTCAATGGTTGTTATCTTTAAGGAGTAGATTGCCCAGTTTTCCTCCTGAGGCAACTCTGGGTGGATTTAACTGAAAACTTTTAAGGTTAGTAGCTAAGTGCTTAATCATATGCACCACCCAGGGACTCCACGAAATATGTAACACATAAACTGTGTAGAATAATGCCTGACATAAATAGACTCTCAGTGATTCTAGTCATCATTCCTGCAAATTCAGAATTCTCATGGGTCACTCATTAGGATGGCATAGAGCTAACCCAATCTGTTACCCTTGCTCCTATCTGGAGATCTCTGAACTATTCTTTTCTACTTTGATTTAGTCTGTGACAATTCTAAACTGTTTTATTGGAAAAGTATTTGATGAATTAATCTCCAATTAAAATACTAGTAACAAACCATAAATTAATAGTCTAAGGTAAATTAAATAAAACCCAACCCACGTCTTAGTGACCCTGTAGAAAAGCTCCATAGAGGTCCAAGGCTGTGAGTCTTTATGGAAGCAGATTGCCTCATCTTTCTTCCATAAAGAGTTTGGTGGGACCTTTGGTTAGCAGCCAGAATTCTTTTACACAGAGCTTCTTCCAAAGGAAACTAGCTTATTTATTTATTTATGATTTATTTATAAGTTTACAGAGAAAATTTATTTTCCATACAGCAGTTCACATACACTTTTCCACATGATATTAACTGCAATTTCCCATGATGCAACAGCTCCCCTCCCACTTCCTCCCCATATTTACCTCTTCCCTGTGTCCTTCTCTCCTATGTACTCCTGTCCCCTGAGCTATCTACCTCTACATGCACAGCCCTTCTATTTACCCATGATTGATCTCTCCAAGGAGTGTATTTACCTAATGTAAATGTTCACATCTTATGCCTATGTTTTGTTTGGCTGGGAGCCACAGGAGTGGGTTCAATTCCAGACCTATAGGGCAGCTAGGGCCCATAGCTTCAGTGATTCCATCAGGCTCTATCACACCAGCAAACCTGCTACCCCACCACAACCCCCCCCCCCTTTTTTTTTTTTTAAATAATTTTGAGTTTTGTTCCACATTGTTTTCCTACTCCATCCATTATCTCCTACATAGATACCCTCCAAGTGGTGGTCAGTGACAGCCAGACACCGTCTAGTTCTTCTGGTCTCATAGTTAAGGATTGCATGGTGAACCAGTAGCTTGGACTAATTGTTTCCATGTGTCCTTGGTTTCCTTCACTCTTCTTTGCTCTGGATGAGGAGAGGCCCATTGTTGCATCTAGATGCTTGCTTAAAAGCTTTTAAGATCCTAGTCACTCTTCACCAAAAGTAGGATATAGAACAATTTTTCTGTGTCGTATTTTATGCCAATTGAGTTTGATGTCCACTAGGACTATGGTCCCGAGCCCACAGGTCCAAATATTTGCTCCCTCTGGGTAGCTGGCTGTGGCCAAGAAGTGACTACAATCTTGTCCTTTGTCAATTCTACTATATACCTGGGAATTTTTACAGAACATACAAATACACTTGTAGAAACATTGTCTATCAACCCTATACATCATCATGGGTACACTCCCCCCTGCATAGACATATCTAATAGTTCAGCCTGTAGAACCATCTATCTACTCATATATCTATGTTTGACTTCACTGACAATGCAGTACTGTATGTGCAAAAGGGTTCGTCTTTGTTGTCTGTGTCTCCCATGCACCTTTCTATATCTGCCTCTTCCTCAATGCCACCTTGTTGATCACTCACATTTGGTATATTGCCCTTCACCCAAATCAATACTTGTTTCTACCCATCTAACAGTGTTTCCTCCCCTCCTTTCCCACCCTTAGTAACCAACAAAGAAAATCTCCTTCCATATATAAACCTTTCCTTGACTTTTTACAATAACAGCCTAATACAATATTTGTCCTTCTGTAATTGACTTATTATGCTCATCATAATGTCCTCCAAGTTCATCCACATCATGCCTGCCACGTACCTCTCTATGTCTTTCTCTTCCTCAATGCCACTATATTGATCACTCACATTTGGTAAATTGCCCTTCTCTTCACCCAAATCAATATTTTAGCTATCTAACAGTGTTCCCCCCTTCCCCTCCCACACCTGGTAACCAACAAAGAAAATGTCCTCCCATAGATAAATGTTTCCTTACCTTTTACAATAATGGACTTTTGTGATTGACTTATTTCACTCAGCATAATGTCCTCCAACTTCATCCATGTTATGCAGTGTTTTGCAGATTCTACATTATTCTTTAGAGCTGCATAGTATTCCATTGTGTGTATGTATCATAGTTGGTTATCCATTCCTCAGTTGAAGGACACCTAGGTTGTTTCCATCTTTTGGCTATTGTAAGTAGTGCTGTGATGAACATGGGTGTGCATATGTCTGTTCTTGTCATGGTTCTCACTTCTTTGGGATATATACCTAGTAATGGAATAGATGGGTCAAATGGTATTTCTAGTTCCAACTGTTGAAGGAATCGTCATACTGCTTTCTACAATGGTTGTACCATTTTACAGTCCCACCAGCAGTGTATGAGTCCCAATCTCTCCACATCCTCACCAGCATTTGTTATTTTCTGTCTTGTTGAACTTTGCTACTAGTACTGGAACAAGACAGTATCTCATTGTTGTTTTGATTTGCATCTCTCTAATAGTTAATGATTGTGAGCATTTCTTCATATATTTGTTGGCCACTTGAGTATTCTCCTTGGTGAAGTGCCTATTCATGTCTTCTACCCATTTTTTAATTGGATTGTTTGTCTTTTTTGTTATTGAGCTGTTGGAGTTTTCTATAAATTCTAGAGATAAGTCTCTTGTCAGATATGTCATTACCAAATAATTTTCCCCAATCTATAGGTTCTCTTTTGACTCTTTTGGAGAAGTCTTTGGAAGCACATAAAAATTTAATTTTTAGAAGGTCCCAATCATCTGGTTTCTCTTCTGCT
>NW_006921642.1:9371804-9385269 GCF_000298275.1 Orycteropus afer afer
GTCTGTCATTAAACCAATACCAGGCAGTTTTGACTACTGTGGCTGTATAGTAGGTTTTGAGATCTGGCAGTGTGAGACCTCCTACTTTGTTCTTCTTTGATAAGCCAGCACCATTTATTAAACAATCTCTTACTTATTTAATGAATTTCAAGCCTTTGTCAAAGATCAACTGACTAAAAAGTGATGGCTCTATTTCTCGGTTCTCAAATACCAGACAGTTTTGACTATTGTGGCTGTATGGTAGGTTTTAAGATTCAGGAATGTGAGACCTCCTGCTTTGTTCTTTTTCTTCAATAGTGCTTTGCTTATCTGAGGTCTCTTTCCTTTTCATAAAAGTTAGTGATTGGTTTTTCCATATCCTTAGAGAATGTTGATGGAATCAGGATGGGATTGCATGAATATATAGATTACTTTGGGTAGAATGACATTTTCACAGTATTCAATCTTCCTATTCACTAGCATGGCATTTTCTTCCATTTATGTAGATCTCTTATGGTTTCTTGAAGTATTAAAAACCTTTTTATAGTTTTCTTTGTACAGGTCTTTTGGGTCTCTGGTAAGTTTATTCTCAAGTATTTTATTTTTATGGTAGCTGTTATAAATGGGATTGATTTTCTTATTACTTGTTCAGCAATATCTTTGCTGGTGTAGAGGAATCCAGCTGATTTTTGGATGCTGATCTTGTATCCTGCCACTATGCTAAATATCTCAATTACCTCCAGTAGATTTTTTACGGTGTCTTTTGGGTTTTCTAGGTATAGGATCATCAACAAATAGGGATACTTTGACTTCTTCCTTACCCATTTGGATGCCCTAGATTTCCCTTTCTTGCTTATGGCCCTGGCTAGGACTTGCAATACAATGTTGAATAGAAGTGATGAAAGAGCTCATTCTTGTCTGATTCCTGTCTGTAAGGGATATATGCCCATTATTATGTTGAGGAATGTCCCTTTTATTCTTATTTTTCTGAGAGCATTTATTAGAAATGGGTGTTGGATTTTTATCAAATACCTTTTTCTGCATCAATTGATATGATCATGTGATTCTTCTCCTTTGTTTTATTTACATGATGGACAACATTCATTGTTTTTCTAATGTTGAACCATTCTTACATATCTGATATGAACCCCACTTGATCATAAATAATTTTTTTATTGCATTCTGGGAGTCTATTGGCTGGGATTTTGTTAAAGGTTTTTGCATCTATATTCATGAGAGACATTGGTCTGTAGTTTTTCTTTTGAGTGATATCTTTGGCTGGTTTTGGTATCAAGGTTATGCTTGCTTCATTAAAAGAATTTGAAAGGATTCCTTTCTTTTCTATGTTTTGGAATAGCTTGAGTAAGATTGTTGTCAGTTCTTCTCCGAAAGTTTGGTAGAATTCTCAAATGACACTGGGCCAGGACATTTTTTGTTGGTAATTTTTTGATGACCTGTTCAATTTCTTCTTTTGTTATATGTCTGTTCAACTTTTCCACCTCATTCTGTGTTAGTTTAGGTAAATAGTGTGTTTCTAGAAATCTAGCCATTTCATGCACATTTTCAAATTTGTTGTAGTACAGTTCTTCATAGTATCCTGATATTATCCTTTTTTATGTCAGTTGGTTGTGTTGTGATGTCACCCATTTTGTTTCTTATTTGTGTTATTTGTATTCTCTCCCTCTTCTCCTTTGTTAAATTTGCTAATGGTTTGTCAATTTTACTAATCTTTTCAGAAAACCAACTTCTAGTCTTGTTGATGTTTTTGATTGTCTTTCTATTTTCTCTTTCACTGATTTTTGCTCTAATCTTTATTATTTCCTTCCTTCTGGTGACTGTAGGCTTTTCTTGCAAATCCTTTTCTAATTGTTGGAGATGTTAGTTTAAAGTGTTGATTTTGGCTCTTTCTTCTTTTTTAATGTGTGCATTTATTGCTGTAAATTAGCCTCTGATTACTGCTTTTCCTGTGTCCCAAATATATTGGTATGTTGTGTTTTCATTTCATTTTTGTTTGATTCAAGGAATTTTTTAATTCCATTTTGGACAATTTCTCAGAGGTTTTTTTTTTTTTTTCTTCTTTTCCAGTTCTGGAATCTGATTACACATAGGTAACTCCTTTTGATGCTATCCAACATGGACCTTAGGATTTCTTCATTTTGTTTTGATCTTTTTTCTGATTTACCCCTTTCCAAAGAAGAATTCAGGTATTTGTCTTCAATTTCATTAATTCTGTCTTCCATTGATTCAATTCAACTCTTTTGCCCTTACTTTGTGTTGTCTGTTTCTCAAAATTTAGTATAAATCTTATGCATTTCTATCTGTAGATTTTGTATCATTTCTATTTTTTTCATTTTGTTCTTATATTTTGTTCCATAATTGGTATGGGTTTTGTCTTCTTCTTCTTTTTTTTTTTTAATTTTGTCAATGTTGTCCTTGATTTGTCTCTCAATCCTTTGAAGATATCTAGGTATAATTCTTTGGAATTCCTTATCAGGGAGATCCAATGCTGCTTCTTTCTCAGGGATGTGTTCTGTATCTCTTTCCTGCTCTTTTGTTTCTACCACTTTATCTTGCTTCTTTGTGTGGAAGGTGATGGTCTGTTGTCTCTGAGACATTGTGGCATTGTTGTATTTTGAGGTCTGTAAACTGTTTGTGAAGAACAGTTAAGGATAAGTCAGGCTCTTCTTGGTGCTTCTTTATCATTGGCCATGTGGTAGAGAAAGAAGTGGTGGCTCTCACTCAGTAATGGTAGGTGAAGGATGTGTGGGTGTGGTTGCATCATATGGGTATGGTTGTTATCTCCCACTCAGACAAAAACAACAATTGAAAAACTGTCAAAAAAAAAAAAAAAAAAGGATGAACACACCACATAAACACATAGGAAAAATCACCAAAAATAGAAAATAAAAACAAAAAGCTGCCAATATCTGAGGAGGGGGCAATAAGTGCAAAGAGATAGAGTAGGATAACAATGAAGGAAAAAATGGGAAAAGTGCAAAAAGAAAAACGTGGAATTAGGAGAACCATGGGAAAGAAAAAAAAGTGATAACCAGGAACAGGTAACAGAGAAAAAGCTGGAAACTAAAACCTGGGAAGGGAAGACTAAAGAATAATAATAATAATAAAGGACAAATAATAATAATAATAATGTAAAAACAGACAAGAAAAAAGAAAAATCTAGGCAGGACAGGGCACCCAGGCTCTGTTGGAGCACACAGACTGGGATGGAATTCCTGCCAGCCCAGAAGGTGGGTGAGAGTTAGGGATGGCTACACTTCCATTCACCAAGAGGGTATGGGGTATAAGAGTAACAAGGGGAATATCACACCTTTCCAGTCATTGGTGTCTTGAATGTTCTTGTGGTCTCCTGCAAGTGGAGACTATTCTTAGGTCCCTGGAATCTGAGAGAATGCTCTTGCTTCAAATGTCCAAAATGGTCAAACTACCTGTAAACATTAGAAATGGCTGTGCCCTTCAAACAGGCAAAAGTCCACAGCTCACCCCATTTCCCTCTTTGCTGCTTCATTTTTTATTCACCAGCCACCAGTGCAGTCCTCCATGCAGTCCCTGGCTAGCAGGGCCTGCTTTTAAGTTAATTCTTAAGTCCTAACACCACTTGGTAATATCCAAAGTGTCTGTGCCATCAGGATCTCTGACAGACTGCAGCTCCATATGTCTCCTTTTATGGTGTTTTCAAACAGGTTCTTCTACTAGTTGGAGTTTAGTTCACTCTGTTTCCTTCCTTTCAAAGCTCAGGGCTCCAGGATTATCTCCTGTATCTGTGTTAATTGATTCCCCTTTTCTTTGTTTATAGGGTCTGTGTAGTTTGTCTGCCTATTTCACCATCTTACCAGAACCACTATGAAACTAGGACTTTTTAAACCAAGGTATTGATAACTTAAAATTCTTACCATAATAGCAGAAACATGTGATTTTAAACTTTTAGACATAGTGGCAAACCATTGAGAGAGATACTTATAACAAAAGGCCATGATCTTCCAAATGACATAATATTGTTTCATACAGCTAACTGGGCCCAAGATTAACCAGATGATTAGAACAAATGTTCACAAACTTTCTAAAATTAGAAACTAATTTTATCTCATTTAAGTCTTGAAAAATAAACTTAGGATATGCAATATTTTGAATGTGCCAGAAGGTGTATTCATGGAGTAGAAGTCTTTCTCTTTGAAATCTCATTATATCATAGAGGAAATGGATACCAACAAAGAAATATATGATTAATACATAACTTTGGGATGTTATGGTTATGGCTTTGTGAGTTGTGAGTAGATAATGACTACTAATTGGGACAACTTGATAGCCATTAAATATCTGTTGTCATTAAACACCACTTACTTTGTGGAGCAGGTCAGTGATTTCAAAAGGACTCTAGAAAATATGTGTGAGATTCAGTTGAAAGAGATAAAAAAAATTCCTTTCAAAATGAACAGTTTTTAAGATTGTCCACATGCAGGAAATTTCAGTCTACATGTTGTAAATCTTTGTTAATGATAGACTGTGGCTACGTAAAAGATATTTTAATAATGATAAAATTAGAATAATAAGATGATCTATTTTCCAAAGTTATTCTGAGTCTCAATTTAGCTAATTAAACTAAATAACATTGACCACAGCATCTTCATCTCAGTCTGTCTTAATCTTAAAAGCATTATATGAATCTGTTCCAAGCTCTATTATGTAAGAAGAGATTTATGTCTAGGGTCTTAAGTTGCTGCAGTTAGAAGAGGCCTTTGCTGGTATTTCAACACCTCACATGAATCTCTTATTCTCAGGAAATATGAGATTTCTAGATGGATGATAAAAGGAAGTTATATTAGTGGTACGACAATAGTCAGTAGCTCACCCAAATCATCAACTGTTCATTGCTATTCATATATTAAATGAATTCATTAATCCAAATGACTGCCTAGTTTATCTGATATTATAGACCTCAGGATATAAAGATGATCAAGAAAAACAACACTCTTCTCAAAGACATTTTTTGTTTTTGGAACCAATCAACAATTAAAAAAAAATACACTAAATAGAAGGAATGTAAAATACACTAAATAGAAGGAATGTATAGAACGTTATTTAAGAACATAGTAGAAAATATCAGCTTCTGCCATAGAACAGGAGTAAGCTCAAGAGAAAATCTCATAAAGGGGAAATAAGTATACTTAGGAAGACAAAGCAGTATTAGGCTTACAAGAGTCCAATCTATTCAGGAATATTCATGTAATACAATACTGTTATAGTATAGAACGTGTTGGGAGACAATGGCAAAGGATAAGGCAGCAAAGATGGTTAAGGTTCAGATCTATGAGAATCTAATGTGCCAAACTAATTTAACCTTCATATTCCAGATCATAAAGAGGATTAAAGAATTTTGAGCAGGGAAAAACATGATTGATATGAACTTTATAAAGAGTGCATATGGCAAAATGAAAAACAGTATCTGTAGGTCGGCAAAAACAGAAGCAGGGAAAACAATTAGAAGTTTCACCAATTTAGTCCAGAAGTGATGGGGTTTCAACCAAAGCAGTTTGAGTTAATAAGGAAAAAATACCACTTTGGCTCCAACAAAGGCTAGGAAATGGAGTCTGTTGGGTGGGAAACATGTCTAGCTAAAATTTAGGGTTTTGTAAGAGGAAGAAAGAGTAAAAGGATATTAAGATAGGCAAGTAATGGTGTCTGCCATGATTAACAAGAGCTAGTCAATAACACCAAGCAATTTTCCATAACTTCTCCCACACTGGCCTCTCCTTTCCTAAGCTGATGATCTGGCCCAATGTGACAACATTTACATTGGAGCGCTACATGACAGTAATTCCAAGGTTGTTAAACTTTGGGTTTGAAAGTTTGTTTTGGCAGGTTTTCCTCAGTTTGGGTTTGGTTTGTTTGGCTAGAAAGTGGCATATTCAGACAGGCTTAAATACTAACCTTAGCAAACACAATCTTAGACTTTTCGGATTCTATAGTTCAACATACCAGTGATCCTAAGTAGACAGCCCTGGATTACACAAGTGTTGTGCTGGCAAGAAGTGGAAGTTAGGTAATGAATAGAGCTCCTTGGCTCCCTCCCTGACAGAAGGAAAGAAAGAAAACTGAAGTTGGTGTCTGAAAGTTTGGGTTCCAGCCTGACTCTGTCACTTATTCATTTTATCCCCTTGGGGAAAGTACATCAAATATAAATTTTTTAATAAACTTCCAAATAGTTCAATTTTAGACAAACTTTTTAAAAAGCAATCATTTATCCACTTATTTCTCATTTCTATATAGTTGGCTAGAAAACCTTCATAGACAAAAACATGTATCGTTTGCTTGTCATTTCGTCTCGAGTAAAACAGCCTGTTTATAATTTAAAATACACTTTCGTGTCTTTAATACACACACACACACATATGGTGCATTACTGGCTCAAACAAGACTATTACTGGCATTTGATAATTTGATGAATCTTTATTTTTCCTGGAACCAAGTACATTGATGGTGTAAAGGAAATGATTATAAATGTTTCATTAAAAGAAAATCCACAAGCAAATGTAATCTAGAATTAAGAGAGGTGCATATGGCCCAGTGTAATAAATGTGTATAATATCTTTCAGAAGAAAGCCATCTATTTAAAAGGAAATAACCAGCAGTTATTATAATCTTCACAATTCTTCAGTCCAGGAATGCCCTCAGTGTAATCTATGCAATCCCAATTGCTAGGCTACTCTTGTCCTGTAGTTTGTATAACTCTTTCATGAGGTGGGGAGAAAATTCTTCAATCTCATTTCACCAGATTATGAGGAGAAAATGAAACAATGTATATAAAAGCACAAAGCATGCCTAAAGCACAACTTTATTAGTATTATTGTCATCATAGGAACCAAAGATTTTCTATTAGATAAAGGGCTCTAAGGAGGTTTCAAGTAACTGTTTCATGACACATGATTTGTCATATGCACATAGAATTTTTGGTTTTGATCCGCAGATGATACAAATGGGTAACCTTGGTTCAGTTGCCCAAGGAAATGTATCTATCTCTCTAAGGGAAATAGATAATGGCACTATAAAACATACTTGGAGACAAGTCTAGTGAGAAATATTAAACTAAAAATGGACATGGAAAATTACCCATTGCAGCATAACATAGTTTCTTTTATAATTGGCACAGAGGATATTGATTCCACCAAAATTGGCAAGAAAAAGTATACACGAGCTGTATATTCTCTTTCTCTTTTCTTGTAGCAGAGAAGAAAAAGAGCTGTGGTTTTTGACATATAAAATAACCCAGTATTACAAATGTGATCTTATCCTACCAAACAGCACCTGTATGATTTGATTACACTTTTAAGGTGAAAGTTGTGGTATTCATTTGATATACCATTGAATATCCATATACAAATTGAAACCACTTGATCATTATAATCAGTCTTATGAAAAGTTACAAAGATTGTATTATTATTATTATTATTATTATTTTAGAAAGCTCTTCACATATTACTTGGGTACCATTGAAGCATAAAAGTTACATTTTTCTCTAGCAGTTACTTAGATTTTTCTGAAAAGTATCCCAGGAAATATGCTGATGACTTTATAAATATTACTTCATTTTTGCCACAGTGATACTTAAAGAAGGTGCAATTTTTACCCTAATTTTACAGGATCAACTGAATTTCAGACAGGTGAAAAACTACTTTTAGTTCACACAGACAGTAAGTGGCAGAACCTGAACTAAGTGCAGATCAGCTTGATACAAAATCCACTGCTTCTAGTAAATTTGCAATGCTCATCGTAACTGACTGTGGCCATGGGAAAGAAGTTTGCAAGATATTTATGATGAAGGAATACTTTCTGTTTTTGTTTTTTCTTAAATTTCCAGTCCATGGACCCATACTTTTGTGAAACAGGATAAAATGTTATAGGGATGTATATTGTTATAAAGTTTGTAAATGCTTACTCTCACTCTCTGTATTGCAATTACAAGCTTATTATATGTAATTCTATAATAGCCTGTTCACAGACTGGTCTTGTTCTCCTTTGAACAACATGGACTTAAATTCCCATTTGAAATTTCTAAGACCTCATTTTCTTTCTGGAGTCATTGACTCAAGTTGCTGAGAGATTTTCCTCCAGGAATGTGATTGTTTTAACCTCCATCATGAATGATAGAAGATGTCTAATATAAATTAAGCGTACCAAGAAGTTTTATCATCATAGCTTCAACAAAAGCCCTGCCAAAGAAATTCACTCAGTTAGATTTATACATTGTGTATTATAAAACATGATATTTTGTTTAAAAATGTTTTCCATTTTTCCTTAGATATATATTTCATTGTTCTCCAAAAATGTTATTGGGTACTTTTAGAGTCTATGGAATTCTTTGAGAAAGCAATATGGTATTGTTTATTATAGTGCAGTCACATTTCTTTTTGATCTTTAGAATTCATCTTTCCATCTGATAATATGATCAAAGTCTAAACTATGATGTGGATTCCACTTTACATGGCACAGACAGTAGGAGTACTAATCATCCCTTTAGACATAATTATGATTTTTTCTAACCAAAAGAAAAGCAAACCCACTGCCATTGAGTTGATTCCAACTCATAGTGACCCCTATTGTGTTTCCAACGTAAATCTTTACAGAAGCAGATTGTCTCAACTTCCTCCCAAGAAGCAGCTGGTAAGTTTGAACCACCAACTTTCTGGTTAGTAGTCAGAAGCTCTTATGATTTTTTTTCTAGCAAGGCTAAATTTTAAAAAGTCCAAACAATATTCTCTAGGTTTCCATTTCAACTTAAATAAGTGTGAGAAAGCAGACGTTGTGTTTTTTGTATTAATCAAATAATTTGCTTAAGAGAGGGTTATCATTTATCAAACTCTGTCAGAGATAGTAAAAATTTAAATGGCTTCCAATGCTTTGTAGGTATTGTAAGTAAATGCAGATGGCTTGCTGTAAAACAAAATGGCATGGTAGGGTCTGTGGAAAAATAGGGAGCATTTACTCTATCTAAAATGATTCATATTCAATTTGTAAGACATTCAATGATGCAAACCAAATAGTTCTCCTGGCAGTGTTTTGAGCATCATAGTCATGAAAGGGAGAAAATATAAAATAAGAAGCAGGGGGTAAAAGGCATTTCACAATAAAACCAGAGGAAAGGCCAGGCATCCCCTAGTCTAAGGAGCCTAGAATGTTGAATTTTTTGTGTGAAGATGAGCTAGAGAGGAGGTAAAAGGGAACAGGGTTGACATGGGAGTCTGGAACCCAACTGAAGTAAGTATTTCTCTTCATAGCTGACATTTTATGGATTCATAGACTGTACCAAACACTATGTCAGCCACTTCACAAGGATACTTTAAACAATTTTATGAACTAATTACTTTCAATTTCTCATGAAATTAGCTGTTTTTCATTTTCTTCTTTCTTTTTCTTTTTTACTATGAAAGCTTAAGCATATTTAGATTCTTTTATAAAACTTTATTTTTCATATATACATGTGTAATCTTTATTATACAAAGTATCGAGGGTGGAAATACTATATTTTTTAAATGTTCCTATTTGTCTACATAATGACTGTATATTGTATCTGTCTGTTTGATTACTGTGATATTTACAAGAGCAGTAAATATGTCTTTTCTTTGGCCCACCAAAATGTAAGCTTCATGACTTTGCCTGTCTAGTTCATGATGTTTCTCTCCTGTCTAGAGTATCATCTGCCTCATGGTAAACTAAAACTAACACAACTTCCTGTCACTGATACTGACTCATGGTGACTCCCCATTGGCCTTCCAAGGCTGTAAATCTTTACAGAAGCATACCACTTAATTGTTCTTCCACAGAGTGGATGGTTAGAAGTGAAATGCCTTAACCACTAAACCACCAGAGCTCCTAATGATAGAATCTCAAATGATTTTACACATGAGCACTTGAATCTCCAAAGGGTTTAGTACTCTAATTAGATCTACACAGTTCAGATGATTTGAACAAAAAGCATTGTCCATAGTAGTCATCTTAATCTCTATACAATAAGGAATCATTTGTTGGAATGATTATTGGTGCAAATCTGGGCTCAAGTAGATGATCTTGGCAGCAGCGAAGAGTATAGACACATTATGGACAACCAGAGGATGGTGCACACTAAGCCCTGGACTGATTCACTGTAACAAAAGGAGTGAGGAGAATTAGAGAAAGACATTATCCAGAATATTTGACAGGAGAGAAGAGAAGATAGTCACAAATGGCTTTATATTTTCTGGGATAAGAAACTGAATCTTATGGGAGTGTATAGCAATTTCTTCCCCACTCCTTGCAAAAGAACAGTTCCCCTATTCAACTGTATCATCTCCTTTAGCAGGAATACATCTCAAGAAGGGTTAAAGGAAGGGCACCTTCACCTGACCAATCAATCGAGCTGAGTCAAGTCTGGTAATCCCAGGGCACATATTAGAGCTAGAATGTCCTGGTCTCCAGTTTGAGATACTGGCAAGAAAGTAGATAGACTACAAGTGAATTTGTCCCTTTTAGGGTGGTGGGAAGCAAGGGTCCTGACCTAATCCAGAGAGTTATCACAAATACAGGTGTATCCCTCAGAAGAAGTTTATTCCATCTATTCATATCCAATCCACCTCTATATGTTCTTGGTGCTATTATAAAATGTACTCTCTTATCACTCTCTTATCCTTTTTAGAGGGTATTTTAACAATTAAAAAAAAAAAAAAATCAACTCACGGCCATGGAGTTGGATCCAACTCATGGAGACCCCTCCTTGGGTTTCCCAGGAGGTATTACTATAGAAGTAGAATGCCTGATCTTCCTTCTGAGGAGTGGCTGGTGGGTTTGAACTGCCAGACTTGGTTATCAGTCAAGCGCCTTATGCTCTATGCCACCAGGACTCCTGTTTTAAAAATATGCCATTGTAATTCATGTTAGCTATTTTAATCTTGACAAGATCATAAGCAATTAAAATGGACAACTATCTTTTATCTATCAATCTATCTTTTTTTTGCATTCCCTGTAATTTGTAGTATAGTCATTGCTGACTGATGTGTTCAAATAATGCTAGTAATTCAATAACAACTTCTCATTTTAGAAAAATTTCTTTCAAGTCAGAGATACTAGACAGATGAGTAGAGAGATAGATAGATGCTAGATAGATAAATATAGATAATATTTAGATGGATGCAGAGAAAAATGATAGATACACAAACAGAAAGATAAATACCCTGATCTGACCCTTCTTGGTGAATAAAACATCTCTGGTGCTAAATTACCTATCTGTAAATTATTTGTTTTTAGAGGAGTATGGTATCATTTCCAAAAACAAATGAACTTTTTCCTGTTTCTTGAAAGACAATTTATCTCTTTATTGTGGGCAATTTACTTTAGTACAAGTTTACTCATTGAGAGTATTAGACATGCGGTAAACATATATTAGTTGATATAGGGACATTAGACAAGTTACAATTTCATCTTTCCCACAGCTTGCATTTGAAATAGTACTTATTTGAAATTCACTGGAGAGTCTAATAAAAAAAAATACTGAATATCTAGGAGTCAAACTAATAGTGTAATAAGATTCCCACAGAACTCTAGAATTTCTCCCTCTCTCCCTGTAACAATTTTCTTTTGTCGAAGTGCTGATTTAATGTTACGGGGATAGGGTCTCTATATTACATTGGAATACAATACGTAAAGAACCTCAATGCCAGATGTAGCCTTTATCACCAAGATTTTGTGGAGATTGAATTGTAGGACCATTTATTTTAGAGGTAATAGAAGCTTGAAAGTGTGATTGTTTGCTAAAACAATGTAATTCTAAGTTCAATGACTCATTATGCCAATTAATGATTTCAGTATTATTTATTAAGGCATCTGAACTTCACAGAAAGTTTTAAAAGCACAGAAACTGTTTACTACACTGTCATCTCTACAGCAATCCAATGAAAGCAAAAGGAAATGTTTCAACCACCTTCATTAAAAAGTTTATTTAGCTGCTCATTTCAACAGTAGGATAGAAACAGAGAAAACAGCCTTTAGAAAATAAATATTAAAAGCTCATTTCGCTAGACCTATAAGAGAGAGCAGAACTAACCTTCTTTGATATAGCCTAGGAGACTATTCCTCAGCTGGAAATGTACCAAAGAAAACCTTTCCAAGAAAGAAATCTTTCTCTAAGAAAGTAACAGAAATTTTATAAAAACTGTTAAAATACTCAGTGTGAAATAATAGAAAAAAATTAAAGAATGCATCATAAAATAATACAGCCTAAGAAATCAGCAGGTTATAACAGAAAAAGAAAAAAAAAATGTCATCTCATTCATGTTAATAAAATGAGAAGTAAAATTAAACACTATAAATAAGATATCTTATAGTCTTTAATAAGGAAATAGTTGAAAAGGAATATTTTTTTTTCGAGGCTTAACTATTTCAAGTAATTCTTCTTTAAATGAAATGCTAATTTCTGAGTCTTGATTTACTTGGGCTTTTGACACCTGGTGCTGAGCTGTGGTATAGTAAAAAATAAGACTTTGCAAGCAAATGAAATTAAGTTCAAATCTTGGTCCTGCTTCATGTTTTGACCTTAGATTATTACATAAACTCCATGGTCTCAGATTCATCATTCACCAGTCATCATGACAAATTCATCATGTCAATTGGCAAATACCCATTGTTGTCTGGTTGAGGACATGAGTTTAGTAAGAAGGACCTGAATTTTAACTTGCCATTTACAAATTGTGGGTAAGAAAGTTATCCTCTATAAATCACTGTTTCCTAAACTGTAGGGAAAGATACATTAGGCATCTTTCAGAATTTCTAGGATTAAATAAGGTAGATCTTGTTTGGTTTCCAAAACCCAAACCAAATTCACTCCATCGAGTCAACTGTGACTCATAGCGACCTCTCCTTGGGTTTCTGAGGCCTTATCACTACAGAAGTAGATTACCCAATCTTTCTTCCAAGGATTGGCTGGTGGATTTCAATGGGCCAGCTTTCTGGTTAGCAGTCAAATGCCTTAGGCATTATGCCATAGTAACTACCCCCATACACCAAACAAAAAAAAAACCTTGTTGCCTTCAAATCAATTCTGACTCAAGGAGACCCCATGTGTTTCACAATAATGTTGTTCTCCATATGATTTTTATGGCTGTGACCTTTCACAACCAGGCCTTTCTTCTGAAGCTCATCTAAGTGGGTTGGAGCTGCTAACCTTCTTATCAGCAAAGTGCTTAATGATTTTTGCCACCCAGGAACTCTGACAAATAGTAAGTACACAATAAAACTTTGCCAAAATTATGCTAATGTTGGTTGCTGTGAAGAGCAAATCATGTAACGTATCCAAAGTACTTGAAACCTGGCAAGTGCTAAGAAACAGTGATTCTCTTTTCTCATCACACCATTTTCTACCAAGAATATAAGTTCCTTAATAACTAAGACTAGCAATAGTACAGTGTCTATTGCATATAGATGTTTAGTCAATATATATTAAATT
>NW_006921642.1:9389633-9428580 GCF_000298275.1 Orycteropus afer afer
GACCTGGTCCCTCTCGGTAGGGTAACAAGGGAACGTGTTCAGTGCAGATCAGTGAGTAAGCACAAGCCCGCCTTGTTTCAGTACCTATGCTTAATAAATACCTATATGCATATATACATACATAACACCTCATCTTACATTTATGTGTAGTTTATAAATCAGCCTCGTGTGCATTAGCTCATTTGAAAAACACACAACTCTATTATAGGTAGCACTGTTATGGTTATCCTTGGAAATCCTACGAGCTGTAGGGTCATGTAGGGTCATCAGCTTGACAGCAACTTTATTTTTTTAAAAACTAAAATCAGCAGGTACTTTGGTGGTGAAAACAGTTAAACACTTCAAAACTAGCCTTAAGACTGATGGTTCAAACCTACTCAGAGCAACTTGGAAGACAGACCAAGGGATCTGTTTCCAAAAGGTAGCAACTTTGCAAACTCTGTGATGTAGTTGTATTTTACATACATGGTGTCAGCATGATTCAGAATCAATTTGACACAACCAACGACAACTAAAATCAATAAACACAATGGGGCTAGCAGAGTATTGCAGATATCAGTGGAAAGAGAAAGTAGAACAGAAATGTTTTTATTTACTGAGAAGATATAGCAGAAATCATAGCAGAAAACAGCAAAGGAGACTAGGACAAGATTGTTTCCTCTCTTCTTGGCTTTTCCTGCACTACTTAATAATGTTCTTTTCATATTCTTTTCAAGTCATTTTGTAAAATTTCTGTCTCCTGCCTCCCCCTTCCTTCCTTTTTTAAGCTCTGTAGATTAATGTAATGGGTGGTCAGATCTGGACAACCAGTAAGCACAGGTGGCTTTTGCTTATAAACAGAAAGCTAAGGCAGTTTTATTATTTATATAAAAGTCACTGTGTAGATCAGTGACTGGATTAAAGAGAAATTTCTTCCTGGGAAAAGTCCAATTAGTTCAAATAGGAAGTGTCTATGCAGGCTTGGGTTCCACTGCCTAGAATATACCACACACGTCTGTCCTCACATCACCTTGGACATGGTCATGATTAACATTTTATTAAAGGTAATTAATAAGTATATTGGGAGCTCTGGTAGCATAGTGCCTAAGGCACTTGACAGTTAACCAGAAGGCTGGCAGTTCAAACCCACCGGCCACTCCTCAGAAGGAAGGTTGGGCAATCTACTTCCATAGTGATACTGGCTTGGAAACCTAAGGAGAGGTCCCTATGAGTCGGTTCCGACTAGATGGCATATAACAACAACAATGAGTATATTACAGGGACTGCCACACCAATATTCTTAAAATTAAAAACACTCAAGTTGGGAACACCAGGAGAAAAGATCAGATGTTTGGTCACATATATATGAGAAAAATCAGTACATTAATATAGAATGAGGCAATATTAAATAAATGACATAGTCTCAAATAATGGGAACATTTTGAAGTTCCTTCTTTGAATAAGTAGCATAATTATTCTGAAAGTGAAGATCAGAAGAGTCTTATCAAAGAAATGGAAAAATTGAGAATGCCTTTCCAAACTCCAGCAGCATTCCAGTTGCCTTTTGAGTAGCATTTGACATAGTGGAAAGAAGGTGGACTTGTCTAACATAAAGAGTCCACTTTCTGCTGAATGTGAGTTTTGTGGCATTGGAGAGGTTATTCAACCTCTCTGAGTTTCAATATCTTTATCTATTAAACTGTAATAGTTTGCTTACCTCATAGCTTGCTGTGTTTGGAACAACACACATGCTATAGTTCTCATATTAAGTGTCCAACAAATGCAATCCTTCCTTTTAATACTGACAGTGCTCTCCGATAACTCTTCTCTAATAACATCATCATCATTTTACCAGCAAAGATCAAAACATGATCAAAATAGTTGTTTCATCTGATTTTCCATACCCAACATATGTGGTTATGTTGTCAAGAAGGGACAGAAATGTACGAGAACCTTTGTCACTCTCAGCAGGTTAGTGATTAACTGAGGTAAACCGAACTCAAGGAATCTTCCAACTGTGTTTAGTTTTGCTTCTGTCCATTAGTACCTGTTCTAATTTGATCAGCATAGACAGTCAAAGAAAACTTAGGAAACTTAATGCATCATTTTGTTTGTGTACCTTGATTCAATGAACTGGCTAATTGCCTAGTGTGAACGTGAGATGGCATGCAGATAATAATGATAATTACACTAATGAAATCTTGAAAAATTGAGTTAATAATGACTAGATTAGTAATGTAAAGTATAAATTGCCAAGCATTAGTGAGTAATGGTGAGTGCAGTGCATATTGCAATAGAATAAAGCATGTTATTATGCCTGTAGCTCAATTAGGAAGAAAGAAATGCACTCGTAAGTGAACAAATGGTATGGCTGAGAAACAGAGAAAATGTGTGAAATTAGGAGCTGTCAGCTCTTAGCCTTAAACCTGAAACTTGGAAGGCAGGGATGGGGGTGTTCGGTTCAGCAAAGAGACTTTGTGAAGGGCTACCTACCCAGACTGGCTGCTTGAGGATGGCAAGAAAATCACTGGTAAACCATACACACTAAGATCAAAGGACATCCAGTGATCACATAAGGAGACCTTTTGTTAGTGTATGACTTCCTGAGGCTGTGGAGTGTAAACAAAGATTGTGGCCTTCATAAAAGGAGTACTATCCACCAGGTCTTCGCAGACCTCGAATAAAAAATTCCCTGGAATTGAAGCTTCTCATGGGTATTACATCAAAAAAACGATCACTAAAATTCTGTCTCACTGCTCTTTCTGTAGAAGCAAGCTGCTCTGAATGGAAACTAGGAATTCAATGTGCCAAAAGAGCGTGTGTCTAGAGGAGTATAGAAGAAAATCGAAACCTCAGTCTATTAGTATTGTCTCTGAAAAACTTTCTGCTTGACTCTGCTTCTCTATCTGTTCCTCTTCTTGAATCATCTAATTGCAAAATAAATCCATTAGTTAAACTGGAGGTGATGCCAGCATTCTTGTCCCTGGTTCAGGAAAGGGCAGAGTTTTTCCTAGGACTCTGGACACTTGAAGGTGCCTATCAATACCTTAGTGCTGAGGCCTACCTCTGCTAAGAATGTGGATAACACTGGGTAGAAGATGTATCACATTTGCTCTAGGGCTAAACTTGCCAGTATATTCTGTTTTTCAGCTCCATTATCTCTTATACTAGATCAAGTTGCTAAATGTCGAACTGCTTGGCTTTTCTTGACTTCACAAACTTTGCTGAACAAGGACTTTTGAGTTTTTGAACTTCTGTGACCATAACTCTCAAACCTTAAGAGATTGTTTCAGATGCCAATTCTTTAACTTGATGATTCCAGTGACTATGATCCACTGAGTCATTATGTGGCCCAGGAGTTTGCATTTTAATCAACATTTCAAGTGATAATAATGCAGATGGCCTGGAGATCATGTTCAACAGAACAAAACTGCTCCACAATACTTGCCTTTGCTCACTCTTCTACCACTCAGTTTTGCCTATATGCCCTGACAATATCTGATTTTCCAGGTTTATTTTGTCTTCCGGAAGCTATGCTCTGAATTACTTGCTTCCTGCCAGAATTTTTTAACTCAGTGGTTCTTGTGATTCTAGCTACATCTGGAGAACAATGCTGGCAGATATTGCAGAGCAAAGTTGTATGCTTTCCTTCATATTGTATCTAGAGAACAGAAATTGGACAAATGTGGAAAGTAAAGAGCTTATTTTGGGATTCTCTTCTTATCTTTTAATGCAAATAATACTGTTAGAAATGTCTATAGAAATATTAGAAGAACTTCAGGAAGATGAAAGATATCTAGAGAATCCCATTAATCTGGTGGGAGGGAAACCTGAAAGAGGTCTGTGGTAGTTAGTGTGTCAACTTGGCTGGGCCTGGTTGAGTGGCTGGGCAGCTGGTGGTAGTTATTCCCCATGATGAGACTGGCAATCAAAATCAACTCTATGGTAGGATCTATCACAAGCAGCTGAGTAACTGCTTTTGGGTATGTAGTCTGCTTCCCGTATATAAGCAGCAGCTTTGGGAATGGTCTCTAGCCTATGGCATGCTTGGACCTTGTATGTAGCCATGTCATTGTTCAGCAGCCTGCCATGCTCTGCTGACCTCAGGACTTACAATGGACTTAAACTAATGTCCTGCCATGTGGTTTGGTAACATCGAGACTGTGCCATTTTATTTGTTAACCTTGGCCTTCTCAGCCTCAGCAGCCAGCAGCTGTCTGAGTGAAAAAATACCTTTAGCTCTAGTGGGCTGGGAGCTGAAGGCAGAGCTGAAGCCCAAGGCTGAGGGGCTTTCACCCAGCCCCTGGAGCCTGGCACTTTGAACTTGGACTTAAAGCCTCCAAATTGTAAGAATAAACTCCTGTTTGTTAAGGCCATCCCATTTATGGTATATTCTTGTCAGAGCAAAGCAGCACTAGGTAACCAGAATAAGGCTGATATCTCTTGATATCGATAAATCTAGATGTAGGTATATATGATATAGATATAAATACTATAGACATAGATATTTGGAAGTAATAGATGTAACACCTTGAACTAATATTTTGATAAATTCATGAATAGATCAATAAGCTGAATTTGACCTTTACCTTCCTCTTTCGGTTCAGTGGTAAGATTTTCATCTTCCATGTAGGAGTCTGGTTTATATTCACAGGCAATGCACCTGATGTGTAGCCACCATTCACCTGTCAGTGGAAGCTTGTGTGCTGCTATGATGATGAACAAGTTTCAGTGGAGCTTCCAGAATAAGACAGAGTAGGAAGAAAGATAATATGTCCAAAAACCTATGGATAACTATGGTCTGATTCCCAGCCAATCATGGTGATGGCACAGGACCTTGGCAGGATTTTGCTTCATTTTACATGAGGTCATCATGAGACAGTAAAGACTGGATAGGCTGATAGCAACCTATTTTAACTGAATTCTTCTAATCCACATTTAATATGTTCATAGGTAGTTAGCAAAAAAAAAAAAAAAAAAAAAAAAATTAATTGTTTTACTTTTGCTTTCTCCTCCCCTCAACATGAGGATCTGACTTCACTTTCTCATTGACTAGGATTGGTAAATGCAGGTAGCTTGTCCCTAGAACACTTTTGAACCTATCTGGGACCTGTGCTTTTCATAAGATGTGAGTTTTTAAAATATCAACTTGTGTTTATTTTGTTTATATAGCCTGAATCCCTATACTTACTGATTGCAAACACTAATATTTAATTATGAGTAATAATTTTAACACTTAGGAAAATTTGCTAACTATTTTGATTTAGTAACTTAAATAATGTTCTCAATTATTGAACTATCTTTAATTTATGTAAGATAAATTTACTACATTGACCTATTTAAACTAATTATCCTTGTCAAAAATACTGGTAGAACTTAATAACTTTAAGCTGCAAGATACATTGAGGAAACTTCTCTTTGTCTGTATGTCTCCAGCCCCTAGTTTTGCTTAATGACTTTATCCTCCCTTCTAGGCACTGAAATCTAATATCATATGAGATGGTGAGACATTGTTCTCCTGTCGATGTCATTACTCTTCTTAATGTCCCAGTATAGCCAATTTTTGCTAGTCCTATTTCATTGCTTAAACACTAACTTCCAGTGAGTGTGAGTGGCTTAAATAACTATAATATAAAGCCTTACATCACTTCTAGGTCTGTTTTCATTTTCACAGAAGCTCATAAGGACCAAGAATGCCTAACATGAAATTAATCCCTCAAACAAAATTTTATAAATTATAAACAGTCATAGTAGTGGAAAACTTCAAATTATACCATAATGACAACTATTTTGCACTATTTTTCTTCTTTGTATACAGTGTTCCTTGGATACTGTAAATATTTTAGTTTATACATTTTACATATAAATATATAAATATAAATACACACACACACACACACACACACATATATATATATATATATATTTACAAATATTAACCAAATATGTATCTTGGAGTAGTTTTTGACTCAAGCATCATCTCCATTTTATATATCTAAAAATATATATTTTTTTCTGTTCTTATTTCAAAATGTCATTAGTAGCAAGTAGTTCCTGGATGGCACAAGTGGTTTTTGTTTGACTATGAACTGAAAGGTTGGCTGTTTGAGCATACCCAGCAGGGCTGTGGAAGGATGCCTGGCAATCTACTTCTGTAAGAGTAAACTCATTGAGAACTCTATGAAGCATGGTTCTACTCAGAAACACATGAGATCACTATGAGTTGTAATCAGCTTAAAGACAATAGGTTTACCAAGAGAAGAAGGCTGAAAAAATACATATAGTGATGGATTAAAATAGGAAATATCAGACATCATTTTAATGTAGTTGCAAACCTATTGCTGTCAAGTTGATTCTGACTCATAGCGACCCTAAAAAAACAACTACCCCATGGCTTTCCAAGGCTGTAATCTTTATGGAAGTAGATTGACACATCTTGCTTCTGTGGAGTAGCTGGTCAGTTCCAACTACCCACCCCTCAATTAGCAGCAGAGTAGTTAACCACTGTGCCACCTGAGTTCCTCAGTATAGTGGTAGATGGTTACATATAGAAATATTTATAGATATGTGTATATACACCCACATCTTTCTTTGCTCTATTTGCTGAGAGACCCTAGAAGTAATAGCATCTAGTGCTTGACACTTAGTGCTCAGATCTTGGTTCCTAATATCATTCTCCAATAAAAGAAACCAGAAATACCTGGAGAAATGACTGATTATCAGATTGGGACAGACAATATATAAAATTAATTGGTGCATCTTACAGTACCAGAAAGTAAGGAAGTAGTGAAAAACAGATGAACAAAATAGCATTTATTGATGCAGATATGTCAAAAGGATCCATCATCTAACTGAAAGAGCTCTCCATGTCCAGAGCCTGAACAATTTCAGCAGCACAATTTAGAAAGTAGGATTGTATTATAACCCAAAGTATAAAATAAGTTTCCGTGAATCCATACAGATATAAACCAATTATTGAAGAAATAAACATATAAATAAATAATAAAAGGAGGAAGAAGGAACTCAGTATAATTTACGTGAATCCTCTATCTTCTGTTTTCAGAAAGGTGGAGGATAACTTCCTCATTAAATGTAGGCTGCACACATAAAAGATTACATTATTAAAAGAGGGGGAAAATAATTTTACAGCCAAAAAAAATTGACAAATACCACCTCAGTCAGGTGATCAAAGTAAAAATCAACAGTCATAAAATTATGTTGATCACATGCACCTTTGACATAATGTGGTGAAACTGACTTTTTACCTTCATGGTCTTCCTTCCAAAAAATCCCCCACCTAATCTAATGAGATGAAAATCAGAACAATCCTAATAAAGGAGCATTTTAACAAAATACCTGACCAGTACTAATCAAAGCATACAAGGTCAACAAAAACTAGAGAATTCTGAGGAACTATCACAGTCAAGAGAAACATAAGGGAAAATGACTACTAAATGATATGTGGTATCCTGGATGGGATCTTGCAATCCAGGAAAAGGGCATTAGGAGAAAAAAAAAAAAAGAGAGAGATAATTTAAATAAAGTATGAACTTCAATTAATACACCTACTTCTCACTTATTGACTCTCCCATTATCTGACAATTTGTATATACAACAGTTGTGAAAAATCTACTATCCAACTAGTTTGCACATTAATGACGGAAGTAATAAACACTGAAATGCAAAGCGCGAGTTAACACTGACTGTGAGGGTTTTGGTTCTGGGTCAGCTTGCTGGTCCATGATACTCAGTGGACTGACAGTTATGTAGAAATGTAATTTGGCAATTATGTAATGATGTGATTTGCCAATTATATAATGATGCAGTCATCCTACATTTTGTGGTGTCTCGTGGTCATCCTCCATTTTTGCATAATGCCGATTTTCATATAATGAAATGACTTGCTCTTTGGAACCTCACCATGTTGATAAGTGAGGAGTGGGTGTAATATAATGTATTATTGGTTTGTTAATTGTAACTATTTTTCTTAATGAATTATTGTATACCATAATAATGCAAGATATTAATAATAATATAAAATGGTATAGGATATTTTCTCAATTTTTCTGAAAATCAAAAACTATTATAAAAATGTTTGTTTAAAAAACTGGAAACATTATTTGAATAAAATCTTATAATGGTAAAGAAAATAGCATTTTAACACATTCTGTCTAAATCATTAATAGGAACTTGATAACTAACAATAAATCATAGTTTCTAACTTTACAAAAATTTAAAAGAGTGTTTTAAACCTGATATATTTTATTTTCTCCTCATTAGTATGGTTGTAACATTCTAGTAGGGAAGAATTAAACTACCACATCAGACACTTTCCTTGCACAGACGCTTTCCAAACATATGTTTTGAATAAAATTTTTCTTCGATTCGACACTTCCCTTTATTTTTGCTCCCTTAATTCTTTTGTTCTAAACTTTCAAAGCCAAAATTTCAACCTCTCACCAGTACACGTTATAATTTAAGTTTCACCAATTAGATGTGGATTGAAATTTCATCTCCTAGTTGCACAAAGATAATTTAAGCTACACAAATTACTTTAGCTCATTTAGGAGGCAAAGTACGATCATCTGCAGAAGCTAGAGGGTTTGAGATACAGCAGATGAAAGTAAAGGTTTTACTTTGAGATGTTACAGTAGTTTACTAAAATTCACTTTTTGAGAGCAGTAGAGACATTGCTTTTAAGACAGACAGATAAAAAATGCTTTTAATTAACTAAACTTATTAGACATATATTTAATGATTCTCCTCTCCAGCATGTATTTAATATTATGAATGTTTATATATTAAAAAGTACAAAACACAATTAAATTGGTTCTAATTTAGAATTAAGGGAATATGTAAGCATGTATTTATAGGGAAAAAATGTTCTATTTTATTTGGCTATCAAGAATTCACAGTATACATCTAGTATTAAAGTATTCAATTATTATTTTTTTAAATGTACTAAATAAGAGTTACGAGATTTTGATTGCTTGCTGATTACTGCAGATTCCTATCCCTCCACCACTGGCGTTGAGTCGGATCTGATGCATAGTGACCCCACCTCAGGTTTCCAAGATGGGGTCACTACGTAAGTAGATTGCCCACCAGATTCCTATGTTGTTGTTAAGTGCCGTGGAGTCGTTTCTGACTCATAGCGGTCCCATGCACAGCAGAACGAAACACTGCCGGATCCCGTGCCAGCCCCACAATCCCTGCTATCCTTGAGCCCATCATCGCAGCCACTGTGTCAATCCATCTCGTTGAAGGCCTCCCCCTCTTTCGTCGACCCTCCACCCTACCAACCATGACATCCTTCTCCAGGGAATGGTCCCTTCTTACAACATGACCAAAATAGGTGAGACAAAGTCTGGCCATTCTTGCTTCCAAGGAGCATTCTGGCTGCACGTCCTCCAGGACAGATCTGTTAGTTCTTTTAGCAGTCCATGGTACGTTCAACATTCTTCACCAGCACCACAACTCAAAAGCATCAACTCTTCTTCGGTCTTCCTTGTTCATTGTCCAGCTCTCACATGCATACGAGGTGACTGGAAATATCACGGCTTGTGTCAGGTACACCTTAGTCCTCAATGAGATATCCTTGCTCCTCAGCACTTGAAACAGTTCCTTCGCAGTTGACTTTCCCAATGCTACATGTCATCTAATGTCCTGACTGCTGCTTCTATTGGCATCGATTGTAGAACCAAACAATGTGAATTCTTTGACAACCTCAATCTTCTCTCCATTTATTGTGATACTGCTCATTGGTCCAGTTGTGAGGATTTTTGTTTTCTTTATATTGAGACGTAATCCATACTGCAGACTGTATTCTTCAACCTTCATCAGTAGGTGCCTTAAGTCATCCTCACTTTCAGCAAGCACCAGATTCCTATATAGAGCCTCAAACTCATATTCAGACTAAAAATCTCAATTGCCTGAAGGCACCTCTATTTAGATATCACATCATCACTTCTAACTCAGTGTTTTTGAAAAAGATTTCATCTAATCCAACTTGCCTCCTCTTTTCTATTAAGAACATCACTCTTTTCATATCCTTATTCATCATTCCTTTCTTTCGTTTTGAAGATCATGTGTTCGTTTCAGTGTGCTGATATTTGTCTTTGTGATATATATATATATATATATATATATATATATATATATTAACTCCTTCTAACTTTTCTTGTGTTACCCTTTGAAGTCATAGGCTCCAATTTGGATAAATTATTGACTACATGCCAAATCCTCATTCTTTCAATAGTTTTCCATGGATCTCTACAGAGTTACTCACTTAACGTTCTGTAATACAAAGGTCAACACATTTGCTCTGATACTGAGGGTCTACAGTTACACTGGTGCCTAGCTTCCATACATTTCCTTTGTTTAGTGCCTGCTATTTTGATTACTCCTTTGTATCCTGAATCCAAGAAGCTTAACTATCTGAAGAAGAGCATGGCATCAGGATTGGAGAAAGGCTCATTAACAACCTGAGATACACATATCACACAACTTTGCTTGATGAAAGTGAGGATGACTTGGAGCACTTACTAATGAAGATTAAAGGCCACAGTCTGCAGTATGAATTACACCTCGATATGAAGAAAACCAGAATCCTCACAAGTGGGCCAATAAGCAGGATCAAGATAGATGGGAAAATATTGAAGTTGTCAAAGACTTTATATTACTCGGTTCTACAATCAACACCAGTGGAAGCAGCAGTCAAGACATCAAAAGATATATTGCATTGGGAAAATCTGCTGCAAAAGACTTCTTTCAAGTCCTGAAGAGCAAAGACATCTTTTTGAAGACTAAGATGTGCTTAACTCAAGCCATGGTGTTTTCAATCGCCTCATATGCGTGGATATGCATACACATGGACATGCTGTACAATAAATAAGGAAGACAGAGGAACAGTTGATGCTTTTGAGTTGTGGTGGTGGCAAAGAATGCTGAAAAGACCATGGACTGTGAAAAGAAGTGCAAATCTGTCCTGGAAGAAGTGCAGCCAGAATGTTCCTTGGAAGCGAGAATGGCCAGGCTTTGTCTCACCTACTTTGGTCACATTGTCAGAAGGGACCATTCTCTGGAGAAGGATGCCATGCTTAGTAAAGTAGAGGGTCAATGAAAGAGGGGGAGGCCCTTGACAAGTTGGGTTGACATGGTGGCTGCAGCAATGGGCTCTAGTATAGTAGGGATCGTGAGCCTGGCATAGGACCAGGCAGTGTTCCGTTCTATTGTACATAAGGTCGATATGAGTCAAAGCCTACTCAATGGCACATAACAATAACAACAGCAACTTTATATCCCAAATTGTCTGTCTTTCTCTGTATACTAGATTATTTAATCCAGCATAATAAATTGTTTTAGTATCTTTTATTTTACAAAATTAATTTTACCATTGCCCTATATCTTTCTTAAGGGCTGTTCCATTTCTCTACTCAGCATTCACCACATAATTTCTCAAGAATTTCATCAACTCTTACACTCTCTATTCCTCACTTCCCATTCACTATTCATTGTACTTCAACAGATGTCATTGTCAGTTTAGTGAAACTGACCATTGTTAAGATCACTAGTGACCTCCATTTTATCAAATTCAAATGAATACTTCTCTAACCATTTCTGAAATTATTTTAGCAACATTTCATCAATTGGCCAATTCTTTCTTCTTATGCTTTGCTAGGACTTTATGTATTTCTTTATGTCTTTTAGCATATCCTAATTTTACTTTCAGACACCACTTAACTAGAACCACTCTTAGTTTCAGGTGTTGAGTATTAATTACACTGAGTTCTGTTGTTTATATGTATTAATGAAAGTGGATATAGGCATCTCTATCACTCATTCAGAATCTAGCACTCACCACTGGTCTAGGGTGACCTGTTATTCTAATATCCACTCAGGTAGCTAAAACCACCCAGGTCTCAGGGAAACTCTTTTTCATATCACTTGTCCTGTATCTTTGAAATAAAAGATGTCTGTGTCTCAAAGTCATAGAAATGTGTCGATGATGCCTCTGAAGTTTATGGAGATGGAAACAGTATTACAATGTGGACATTTAGTTATCATTTTCCATTAATGTGGCATGTTCATTTCCTTGCTTCTCTTTGTGCTCTAATTCAGGGTTCTGAACTATGTACAAAGTAGTATGGTGTGTGTATGTGTGTGTGCACTTGTACCTTGCAGCTGAGAAACATTTGTAATTTTAGGCAATTTCTAGTATTTAAATTCATACGGATATAAGTCTTTTATTCACTAGGTGAGTGGTATAATATTGAATTCTCATATTGGTAACTCGATGGAATTTGAATTCTAAAAGTGTGAATAGTTTTGTTTTTGTCAAAATTATTTAATAAGAATTCATTATTTTAAGTGAATACATTTAGCTTTGCATTTGACTGCTAAACAGAAGTCTGGGAGTTCAAACCCACTAGGCACTCCTTGGAAGGAAGATTGCGCAATCTACTTCTGTAGAAATACCATCTCATAAATTCAAGGAGATGTCATTATGAGTCGGATCTGACTTGACAGCAGTGAGTTTGAGTTCTTTTTTGGTTTTATTTCAATAATGTAGATATAATATCTGCTATTCTTCACTATAATTTAAATTTGGCTTTTCAATTTTAAAAGATAATTCTGCACACCTTGGAAGAAAAATCACATTTAAATATATGGAAATAACATTTTAAATTTTCAAAATTTACAAATACTTCAATTTAAAATTTCGATGAAAATATGCTTTGAATTACATATACTTTGAAGAGGTGCATTTTTATTTTTAGATATTCTTTTCCAGATTAAATCAAATTATGTGAAAATCATTGTTATAAGTATATAATTATTAATTTTGCTAAAAGGAAGGCATGACAAAGATTTATATGGATTGAAATATAATAATTTATGAATTTCATATGTATCAATCTTGTTATTCAAGTAAACATGTCCAATAATGATCAAATTCAGACATTGTTTATGTCGTGCCAATGTATATATATTTGTAAAAGTAGGAGAATAGAACTTGTTTCATTTAATGATGGATTAGGAATATTTAAAACTATTAACTATTTAAATGCATAGTTGTGGATCTCTATTTCTGCTCTTACCCTAGGCTAAATAATTCTTGGAAATATGACTTTTGAATAGAATAATACAATAACAGAAAATATTGAGACTTGGTTAATTCTAGCAGTGATACTTCATAAAACTGCGTATGAGTTCCTGCTACCTGTACCATGAAAGGTTTCAAAGGCCAATTTCTTTAGCCTTTTTTCAACTAAATGAACTTCGAATATTCTGTCAATTTGTTTCTCTGAGTTTAAATTAACCTGTTCTTTGTTGCTTGCAAATAAGTGATACCCTCCTATTTTTGCCTTTAGAAATGTCTATGCTTATGTATTTCCTTTTATATCTCTGTGGACTTTCATTTTTGTATGCTAGCTCTTCCTCCCAGAGTTATATTGTGCTTGTTTTTTCTGATTTTTTTTTCTCTAGTTATATTCTTTTGTTTATAAGATATTTTCTATTCCAATGACTTTAGATGTCACCTAATACTGATGGTTCCTAAATATATAAAATGTGGTCTACACCTCTGCTCTGAGTTCCAGAGTCATAACTATTTGCTGAGTAAGCATGGTGGAAGTTAAGGGAATGAAAGGATTATTGGTGATGATGTAGCAATTGGATATAAAACTATTCCTTTGGTGTTTAAGCACTAAACAACTAGCTGAAAGTTTGGAGGTTTGAACTCACTCAGAGCACCTTGGAGGAAAGGCCTGGTCATCTGTTTCTGCAAGGCAACAGCCTTGAAAACTCAATGGGAGCAGCTCTTCTCTACACACTGCGTTCTCCATGAGTTCAAGTTGATTACAACTAACAAAAAAAAAAAAAAAAATCTATATGATTCATGTAACAGCACAAATTTTGCCAGCTAAGAAAATGAGCAGAGACCAAGGAAATGGTGATCTTGTTTAGTTCAATAGAGACAAAGTGCATGAAAAGAGTGAGTAGGAAGCTGTGGTCAGAGATGAGAATGATAGATTTTAATATATTCAAGAACGCTTAAGTGAAGGCAAAGTATTAAATCTGTGTATATAACTGCTGTTGTTATGTACCGTCGAGTCGCACCTGACTCATAGTGACCCCTCCTTGGGTTTCCGAGGCAGTATCAATATGGAAGTAAATTGCCCCATCTTCCTTCTGAGGAGTGACTGATGGGTTTGAACTGCCAGCCTTCTGGTTAGCAATCAAGTGCCTTAGGCACTATGCTACCAGAGGTTGCATAAATACCGTGGGTATAAAAGAAGTAGTAGTAAAGGATGACCAGCATTTTTGAAACTAGATCCATTTGTAGATATCTTTCCAAATAAGACACTTAGAAGATTATGAGCTTTGTATCAGCACCTTAGTACATTTGATCCATGGCCTGAAAGTCAGCAAGATAATAACAATCATTGCAGATGGAGGTGTTTGGTTATGGGGTATAAAAGAAGTAGACTAGATCCTCACCTCTTGATTTCAGTATGGAGACTATTGGCCAGTGTGTTTGTGGAGCACACATAATAATAGAATGAAGAAGGAAGGGAAGGAGAGAGGGAGGAAAGGAAGAACAGAGTGGGGAGGGAGGAGCAGCGAATGTTGAAGTGCTCAGCACTAAGAAAGTTTGGTGGTATGAATCCACTCACAGGTACCTCAGCAGACAGGCCTGGCACTGTGCTTCTTAAATATCACAGCCATGAAAACCTATGGAGTAGTTCTACTCTGCACACATGGGGGTCGTGAGTTAGAACCAATTAACAACAACAACAAAAGAGATAAGATTTATAATTTGAGGGTAACACAAGTTGCTTAACAAATCAATTTCAAGCTACATAATGGCTCAAATACAATAAGAATTTAATTTTTACTCAAAAAACTATACCAAATGGCTCCAGGTTTGTAGTAGACTCTTTGTTCTATACAATAATCTAGATCATCAGAATGATAGGGCCACTAGCCACTCCTTGAAAGGAAGATTGGGCAATCTACTTCCACAGAGATACTGCCTCAGAAACCCAAGGAGGGGTCTCTATGAGTCGGGACCGACTCAATGGCAGTGAGTTTTTCTTTTTTTTTTGGTCTACCATTTTTAACTTCTAATATGCCATGGCCATTCCCTTGGCTAAAACTTAATCATATGGCCACAACTAAGTGCATGTTGTTGTTGTTGTTGTTATGTGCCGTCGAGTCGACCCCGACTCATAGCGACCCCTCCTTGGGTTTCCGAGGCAGTATCACTACGGAAGTAGGATTGCCCAACCTTCCTTCCGAGGAGTGGCTGGTGGGTTTGAACCGCCAGCCTTCTGGTGAGCAGTAAAGTGCCTTAGGCACTATGCTACCAGAGCTCCAAACTAACTGCACAGGACCCTGAAAATACAGCTTGCTGCATTTCCATTAGCAGAAGGAGACCAGGATTTGGATGAACAGTGAGCTTGTCTTTACCCTGTGAAGGTCACTGAGTTAAATAAAGATTTGGCAAACAAAAAAGTTTTGTTTTGGCTTGGCTTAACATTTAAAAATATTCAGATGTTTAATGACTAATATCCAGATGACTCAGTATTTTCTTTTCTTTACTGGCATGAGGGTACTTCATAGCTATATCTTCAATTTACATGTCTTTGTTATTCTGTCCAAATGGAAACCCAATTCTCAACCCCATTTGACTAAAATAACTTCCTATAAAAAGATCTGATGATTCCCACAAGCATAGCTCAGTCAAACCTTTGTTTAGTCTCTGTAAAATGGAAAACAATTTGGAAAGTAAAAATTTCAGAAGATAATGCTAAGCTTAAAAATTATAATTTAAAAACAAAACAAAATGAAAATCTGTGGCCTGTATGGATGAACTATAACATGCATAGGTCAATGCCATTGTTATCATTGAGGTTAACTTCTCTTAACACAGTAGTAAAATTCTATATTATAAGTCTAAGAACTAACAGTCTAGTATTGAGTCATATATGCTATTTGACTTACCGTACTTCTCAACATTCATTAGTGATGATTTTTACTTAGATGTCTGTGGCAGCTGCACATTCTACTTCTCTCCTACATATCTCTTTTACCATTTCTTCTTTTTATGTTTTTTCTTGGTTCCTCCACATACGCATGTTTTTCTTCCTATTCCTTTGCATTCAGCAAACCTATCTGTTTCTTAATCTTTGACTAGTACCTTTATTAGCTATTTTCCCTATGATTTATTTCTAACCTGCCATCTTTGATGTTTTTCCATCACAAAACTAAAAATGTGCAATAACCATAGTACTACCCACTAACCAGTTTCTCTCCTTATCAACCCTATTCATGCACCCCTACCTTTTCAGTTAAACACATTTAAAATCTTTAAGTTGTTTTTGACAACTTCTCCTTCCCATAATTGATCACAAGTGAAGTTTAGATTTATTAATTCTATATTTCAGATATCTTTAATATTTTAATTTTATTATCTTGTTATCTCTTGTCTGGACAGGTGGTGTAACTGCTTAACTAACATTCTTGGTTCTAAATCTCACTCAAATTCACAATCCAAATCCATAGTTTGTGAAATTAATCTAAATCCTAGTATGATTATGTCACTTAATACTCAACAACCTATAGTAACTTCTTATTATAGGAGGGGCAAAAAATCTAATCATTGTAACATAACATTCAAACTCCATTAAATTTTTTCCTCCAAATTTAACTTTTTTGGTAAAGTTTTGCATTCTTTATTTTGTACTTTATTCTTAAACTATTATTAATCTTTGGTACCTATCCTTGAATAACTATTATTTATCACTTCTTAGTATAATTTAAAGTTAATGTACTTTGAACAAGTATATTATTTTCAGGCCAAAACATGGGCAAACACGCATTCATAATTCAAGTGTATTTCTAAGTTGATCCTCTCAGTTCACCCAATGGCAGATGTTTTATGTAGTTACTTCTGTATTGTCACAATAGAATCCTCCTTTCTTCCAGGGATTGAGGCACAATTCTGGAGAATTTTATTTTTTAAATTTTGTATAGTATCTGGGTAAGGGAGTGGATTTCTGATCCTGGTCATCTAGTACACACTGGCATCCTCAGAGATAGCAATAGTCTGTTTGCCACTTGGGAACACCCACTAAGATTTCCCTGCTATTATATGAATTCAAGCCTAGGGGCCAAACTGTCATCTTCAAACCCAATTCCTCATCCTGACCCTGTGACTTAGCCAAATGTACTGCTTCTTTTTCTGCTAATGTCCATGACTTTCCTTAAGAATGAACAACTTTACTACTGTCTAGGTGATTTCTGAGTTACCAATGAATATTGTGGGGCCATTTCCAGCCTTCCTTGCCTTGACATCACACTCAGTCCCTTTGGGATCCCAAGCCATGAGTTTTCAGAGAACTCTGCAGGACTTCAACTTCTCTTCTTCTATCTCCAATTGAGAAGTAGAGCACAGTCATTTAATAATTTCACATTCTTAAACTTATTTAGATTCCGATATCTCTCCTTGTGATACAATTTATGGTGATGGAGATAGAAGGTAGGAACAGGAGAAGAACTGGTCACAAAGACTCAAAAACCCTTCTCGAAGTCTTATATTACTCTCTTCTTGGAAAGAAAGACATAATAGATACAGATATATAGATATAGATATATCATCTTTGTAATTCTCATAGACCCTCGTATAAAGCCTTCTAGATTTAATAAACATGTGCTAAATGAATAAAATATATGAGATATATATCATTTTATATATAGTGGAATTCTTAACCAAATTGTTGGTTGATTCTTTTTGTCACAAAGGGTAAGTTTACTGAGTAGTTGCTCAGTATTCTATTTTTATTTGATAAATAAAGCAACTACTAAAATATTATGTTTTAAACACTGGTAGGAGTTTGTCATTTAATTTGCTTTATTCATTTGTAATTGTTCACAACCTATCAGTAGGTGCTGAAATTTCTATAGCTTAGGTATAAAATGAAAACTTTCAAAGTAGTATTTTTCTCAGCACCAGATATTAAAGTCTTAAATAGCCAATTCTAAGGATACTTGAACATTGCTTACTGTTTTGCAAATACTTTATATAATGTGTTAAAATGACATTTATTAGCTCCCTGGTTATTTTTCTTTATGACTGTGAACAATACAGTCCAGGAAGAGAAGAAAGGATTGCATTTGAAATCTAAAATGCTGCAAGTAATTAACTGGAAAAAAATGACCAACAAGACAGAGAATGGGAGAAACAAAATAATGAAATTTAACTTTGACAGAATTAAAGATTAAAGTTCATTCAGAAAATAAAAGATCCACATTTCCTATTTTATGGGATATTTTATCTTGTTGTTGTTATGTGCTGTCAAGTCAGACCCAAATCATAGCGAGGTGGTATCACTACAGGAGTAGATTGCCCAACCTTCCTCCTGAGGAGTGGCTGGTAGGTTTGAACCACCAGCCTTCTGGTTAGCAATCAAATGCCTTAGGCACTACGCAGAGGTCTAAAAACATCATTTTAAAAATTAAACAATAAAAAAATGAAGAAATGGGTGCCTATAATCATAGGAGAGATTGAAAGTTATGAGAAGGACATTGATTTTGTAGTACTCAGCAATAAGCAGACATTATAGATTTTATAGAAATAAGTGACATGGTAATAGTTATACTTTATATTGTATTGTATCCATTCATTGGGCAGATGATTACTGAGCCTATAGTATCATGCTGACTGAATGATAAGTGCTAAAACAATCAGAAAATTATATAGTAGAAAAAGCATAGCATTAAGAATAAAAAGACCTGAATTCAAGTTTGAATATACCCTTTTTAGCAATATGAGTCTGATCAAATTACTAAATCTTTTAAATTTTCTGTTACATCATTTGTGAGAGTAATGATGATGATGACAATGAAAAATATCTAATTCACAAACCTGACCCACAAAAAGCAAGTAAGTTAATGAATAAAAAGCGCTTTGTAAGTTGTTAAACAAAATAAAATTCAATATTTTTCACATCAGCCTGATTATTTTTCTGCTTTTTTTTTTTTTCCCACATCTTGCAAAGTTTGATTGAAAATACCCAGAATGTGAGGGAAACATGTAGTGTATATTAATGTAGATTATTATTTGTCTCAGGTTTAACCATTTCCATCCATCAAGTTCACTGAAGTCATTTTTATTTCCTTTATTCCTAAAGTCTCTGATGCCATTTGATAGCTATCTACATTGAGTTGAATTGCACTTAGAAAATTATTTCTCTGTGTAATTCACAGAGAGCTTGCTATCACGTGAAGCAGGTATTACTGTAAGTCATTGTGACTCAAAAGAGAAGAAAGCTGCTCATTATGTCAATTACATTTATGGGAAACAAGGGAACCCAGTTTCCCATCCCTCTTGTGAATTCTTTCAGCAAATTAAATTATGAGTATGTAGACTTGTTTAATTAATGGAGTGCATTGCAACTTGGAATTGTATGGTCCGTACTCAGAGAAATCATCATTTAGAATCTCAGAGATGTTTTCTCCTTGGCCTTTTATTATGCGCTGCTTTACATAGCCTTTGATTTTTGAGAATAAAGGATCTCACTATTGTCATATTCATATAAAATACCAACAATTTCTGAATGTAGCACTGTGCATTATACTTAGATTTTTTTCAGTAAAAATGTTTGATTAGAAGGAAAGAGACTAAAAATTCTATCCTTTCCATGTTTCTATGCTTGTTGTACAAATTATTGCCCCCAGTAATTTGGACCAACTTGTAACCATGATACTTTTGTATGTCAGAGACATTGAAGTAATTTCTACCTCCTTAGCATGGCTCTGTTGTATAATTGAATTGGATTAACAAAAATAATATGAATAACTCTGAAATATTTCTGTTGCTAAGTGTATAAAAATTCAATTTAACAAATGCTTATTGATATTACACTTTATGCAAGTGTGGTGTAGTAAATTACTTAATGTGGCTTTTCTACCCATAAGTCTTTGTAAACTCCAAGGTGGGATTTTCTATGAGCAACTGAGGAGCTCCTGATTGCTGAAGTTGTCCACCTGGAGTATTTCTGTTGGCAGTGGCACAAAACAATGCTCTGGGAGGTGCCCACTCTCTCTCACTTGCTTAGAGTTCTGATGCTATGATTGGCTAGTTTGACCACCCTGCCAGGCTCAAAAGGAGGCCTCCTAGAGGCAGCACTGTCTCTGACTGCTGGTTGAGGAAGACGTGCTGCTGAAAGAGACACACACCCCTGAAAGAGACACGCACCCCTGAAAGAGACACGTTTTGCTGGGAAAGAGACGCAAGAGCCATACATTGCTGAATGAGACATCGCGGGACCAGCACTGCTGGGAAAGAGACTGTGAGAGACTGTTGGCTGAGGGACGGTGGGCTGGGAGAGAGGCTGAGCATTTTTCCTGAGCTTGAATTGTAGCCTGTGGTGTTTCTCTAATAAACCCCATAATCTGTGAGCTCTGTGCGGTCACTGCAAAGAATTATTGAACCCAGGAGAGAGGTGGTGGGTGCTTTGGGAGGAATGGTTGGTGAAAGGGCTGGAGGGAGGCAGCATGTCTGGCCTGACAGGAATAGGCCTTGGGTTACTGCTGGTAATCCTGTCTTCCTCTTGCGGGATTAGAAGAGGTCAGAACATGTGGCCTCTTTGTCCTTTTTGTAGCAAGGCACTTTCTAAGACTTCCTGCTTTATAAAGACTAAGAAGACAAAAACTGGCCTCAAACAACTCATAGTTAACCTAGAGAGAATGAAATGTAAACACAAATTTCTGCAAATTATGGTCATCAGTACCATAGCAGAGATTTTTGTCATGTTCTAAGGAATCACAAAATAAAAAAAATTACAATTGTGAGAGGAAGGAGGCTAATGGAAACAAGAGTCAGGAAAAATGCCTAATACAGACCGTATTCCAGCTAAGATAACAGCTGAGGCAAGGAAATACAAAATATGGATCCTGTTTCTAGCAAAAATGATTAAACTGGATTGCTTAGAAAATAGACTGTGATTAGAGATGGAGTCTCAAAAAAAAGATGAGTGATTTTTGATTATACTTGTTGTTAGGGGCATTGGAATTGATTTTGACCCATAATGATCCCATGTGACACAATAAAACTGCCCCATAGGGTTTTCTTGACTATGATCTTTATAGGGACAGATCACTAGGTCTTTCTCCTGCAGAGTGGCTGGTGGGTACAAAACACCAACCTTTAGGTTAGCAACCAAGCCCTTAGTTATAGCCCAACCAGGGATCCTTAAACTTAGAAAGTCAAATATTTATAATACAGGAATCCTTGAGATGGTTTAAACAAACATGACATGATCATATCTGTTCTATAAAACCACTTCTATGATACAAATGGAGACTGTGAAGAAAGGAGACATTTTAGGCAAGATAGTGGAGAAGCTAGGAAATAATTAGAAATGTCCTGGCAAGTGATGAGGGAAGCCTGGACAAGGAGTGGGTGTGGAAAGAAAGAAAGCAGTAATACACACCCGGTGTTTGTTGCCAACATCCATTTTCTATTCCTTTTGATAGAAGGACCTCTCATTTCTTTTGAAAAACAACCCCCTCCCCAAGGTCACTTGTGTTGTTTGCAGAAACCAATTCTATCCTTTATCACACTGAAGGAGCAGGCGATCTGGTACAAGCTAAATTATACATTCCGTCCCTTGGGCCACTCCCTGTAAATGCAGAGCATACATGTTCAATCAGAAAGAATCTCCGAGCATGCTAGGAACTCACAGACAAAGAAGTTTTATTTCCTACGGGATGTAAATGTGGGTGTATGAATGACTGAAAAGTGCTGGTCCACCTATTAGGACCAGGAAAAGGATCAGAGTGAAAACCAAGGCAGAGATCCTGAGTGAAAGGATCCTGTTGGAAAGGAATGAAATAAGTGTTTGGAAGTAAGTGTCCTAAAGTTAAGAGAGAAGTTTACATCATTTTCATGTCAGTACTTGACTCTATTGGTTGTGAGTGATGTTGACTGTTATCATGTCCACAGACTGAGAGAAGACTAGGGCCCAAGGAAGAGATCCTAAGAACAAAGCATTTACGAACCAGATTAGAGGTAAATGGTTGGATGATGGAGGATGGTCACCTTCTAATTTATACCTTTTCTGTAATTGTCCATTTACATTTTTAGTACATATTAAATTTTTAATGAATTGAAACATCATTTTCAAGGCCAATTAAGAAAGAATAATGGATGAAAGAAACTATCAGAAGAAAGTGCAAAACTAGGAAAAAATAATGTCTTTCTTGGTTGGAGACTGTACTGGAGACAAAGGGCATGGAAAACACAAGAATAGACTGACTACACTGTCAAAGCAAAACCTTTGGGGAAGGTGATACAAAAATGTTAAGGAAACATAAACCAGGGAGAGATCACTTAAGAGAAGTAGCTTCTTGTGCATGATCGTTCATTAGTTGTCTTTTAAGGATAACTAGTATTTTGACATTAGTAAATGAGACAGGGGAGGTAGTGGAAATGGACATTTTCCGATACTAAATTTGCTTGCTAATGACTGGATTCCGCTTTAATTTGCCTCTTGATTTGCCATTGATAGTTCAAATTCTTATTGGGGCTTATCTTTACCAAACACTACAGAGAGAGGAAGTCACTTCAGACCCTAGCCTTAAAAACATATGTTTATAGTTTACAAAATATGACTCAAATAGATCCAATTATAAATCAGCACCTGTTAACGACAGAATGCTCTCTCTATCAGAAGTAAATAATTTAGAACTTTTGTTTTCATAGAAAAGGCAATTCGATATCCCACTTTGATCCTGCAATTGTGCATGTTTAAAAAGATATCTTAAGAGCATCGTTATAAATTTTCTATGAGGATGTTCTCTGTAGGTTTGTTTATATCATGAAAAGATGTGAGGGTATATCCCTAAATGTTAAAAGTACAAGAGGATTAGTTAAATTTTGGCATAGCAGTTTAAAAGAATTGATGCAAATGATGAAAAAAATGCAGAAAAGCTGGAAGGATATGAAAATTTAAGATATATTACATTGAAAGACTCAAGTTATCCACCTGTATGTTTATGTTTGTATGTGCAGGTGTATATGTCTATACACACATATACATTTCATATATATGTATATATGTTGTTAATAGGTGCCTTCAAAGGAAACTACCCAATCCTGTGTCATCCTCACAATTCTTGCTATACTTGAGTTCATCATTGCAGCCACTGTGTCAATCCATCTTGTTGAGGATCTTCCCCCTGTTTTCTGACCCTCTACTTTACCAAGCATCTTCTTCAGGGAATGGTTCCTTCTGACAACATGACCAAAGTAGATGAGATAAAGTCTGCCCATTCCGGTTTCCAAGGAACATTCTGGCAGCACTTCTTCCAGGACGGATTTGTTTGTTCTTCTGGCTGTGCATGATTCTTTCACTATTCTTCCCCAACACAGCAATTCAAAAGCATCAACTCTTCTTTGGTCTTCCTTATTCATTGTCCAGCTTTCACATGCATATGAAGCAATTGAAAATACCACTCGGGTTGGGTGCATGTAATCTTCAGAGTGAAATCTTTGCTTCTTAACACTTTAAAGAGGCATTTTGCAGCAGATTTTCCCAGTGCAATACAATATCTGATTTCTTGCCTGCTACTTCCTTGGGAGTTGATTGTGGATACAAGTAAAGTGAAATCCTTGACAACTTCAATCTTTTCTCCATTTATCATTTATTATTGCTTATTAGTCCAGTTGTGAAGATTTTCATTTTCTTTATGTTGCAGTATAATCCATACAAGAGACTGTAGTCTTTTATCTTCATTCGTAAGTGCTTCAAATTATCTTCACTTCCAACAAGCAAGGCTGTGTCAACTGCATATTACAAGTTGTTAATGTGTCTTTCTCCAATCCTTAGACAATATTCTTCTTCTATAATCAAGCTTTTTGGATCAATTGCTCAGTATACAAGTTGAATAAGTGTAATGAAAGGATACAACCTTGACACACTCCCTTCTTGATTTTGAAACATGCATTATACTCTTGTTCTGTTCGAATGACAGTCTCCTGACCTATGTACAGGTTCCTCATGAGTACAATCAAGTGTTCTGGAATTCCCATTCTTCTCAATGTTATCCACAATTCGTTATGATCCACACAAACAAATGCTTTTGCATAGTCAATAAAACATAAGTAAATATCTTTTGGTTTTCTTTGCTTTTAGCCAAGATCCACCTGACATCAACAATTGTATCCCTTGTTCCATACCCTCTTCTGAATCCAGCTTGTTTTTATGGAAGTTCCCAGTCAATATACTGCTGCAATCATTTTTAAATTGTCTTCGGCAAAATTTTACTTGCATGTGGTATTATTGATATTGTTTGATGTTTTCCATATTCTATTGCATCAGCTTTATTTTTAGAAAATGCTCAAATATGGATCTCTTCCAGTCAATTGGCTAGCTAGCTGTCTTCTAAGTTTCTTGGCATAGGTGAGTAAGCACTGCCAGTGTAGCATCTGTTTGTTGAAATATTTTGATAGGTATTCTGTCAATTATTTGAGCTGTGTTTTTCACTGACTTCCTCAGTACAGCTTGAACTTCTTCCTTCAATATAGTTGGTTCTTGATAATATGTTACCTACCTCTTGAAATAGTTGAACATTGACAAATTCTTTTTGGTTCAGTGACTGTATTCCTTCCATCTTTTGATGCTTCCTGCATCATTCAGTATTTTGTGCATAGAATCCTTCAATATTGCAACTTGAGACTTGAATTTTTTTTCCAGTTCTTTCAGCTTGAGAAATGCAGAGTGTGTTCTTCTCTTCTGGTTTTCTAATTCAAAGTCTTTACACATTTCAGTATAATACTTTACATTGTCTTCTAGAGCTGCTCTTTGAAATCTATTCAGCTCTTTTATTTTGTCATATCTTACATTCTCTTTAGCTACTCTTCATTGAAAAGCAAGTTTCAGAGTCTCTTCTGACATCTATATTGGTTTTTTCTTCCTTTCATGTATTTATAATGACTATTTGCTCTCTTTATATATGATGTTATTGATGTCATTCCACAACTCATCTGTCTATGGTCATTGGTGTTCAATGTGTCACATCTATTCTTCAGATGATCTCTACATTTAGGTGGTATATAATCAAGGTTGTATTTTGACTCTGTTGGACTTGGTTAATTTCTTTTTTTGGTATTTTATATAGTTTTTTTAAAAACTTTTATTGTGGTGAAAATATGTACAACAAGACATTTTTCAATCTATCTAGGAATTTAACCACCCCTCTCCTCCCATCCCTGATAACCAACAAAGAAAGTTTCCTTTTATCTACAAACCTTTTCTTGACATTTTACAATAGGGGACTAATGCAATATTTACCCTTCTGTGATTGACTTATTTCACTCAGCATGGTGTCCTCCAAATTCATCCATGTTATATGGCATTTTGCAGATTCTACCTTATTCTTTATGTTTGCATAGTATCCCGTTGTGTGTATACCACTGTTTGTTTATCCATTCCTTGGTTGATGAGCATTTAGGTTATTTCCATCTCTTTGCTATTGTGAGTAGTGGTGCAATGAACATGGATGTGCATCTATCTGTTTGAGTCCTGCCTCTCAAGTCTTTAGAATATATACTTATTAATGGGATTCCTGGATAAAACCATAATTTTGTTTCCAACTTTTTAGGGAATTGACATAACAATTTCCACAGTGGTTGTATCATTTTACAATCACACTAGCAGTGTATGGCAGTCCCAATCTCTCTACATCCTTGCCAGCATTTGCAGTATTTCAATGTTTTTTAATTATTTGAAACTTATTTTAAAATGTATTTGAAATTTGCTTTGTGGCATAACATATGGTCAGTCCTGGAGAATGCTCCATGTGTACTGGAAAAGAATGCATATTTTGCTGTTGCTAATGGGTGAAGTAGTAGCATAGTGCCTAAGGCACTTGACTGCTAACCAGAAGGCTTGTGGTTCAAACCCACTGGCCACTCCTCGGAAGGAAGATGGGGCAATCTACTTCCATAGTGATATTGCCTTGGAAACCCCAGGAGGGGTCTCTATGAGTTGAGTCTGACTTGATGGCACATAACAACAACAATAATGGGTGAAGTGCTCTGTAGATGTCTATAAGGTCAAGTTGATCATACTGTTTAGTTCTTTTGTATCTTTGTTGAGTTTCTTTCCAGTTGTTCTATCTATTATTGGAAGTGATGTATTAAAGTCTCCTACTATTACTGTGCTGTCATTTATTTATATTTTCAATTCTGCCAAAGTTTGCTTTATGTATTTTGGGGCTCTTTCATTGGATTTGTAGATATTTATTATGGTTATGTCCTCTTGTTCAAGTGATCCTTTAATCATTATATAATGTCCTTCTTTGGTCATTTTTGTCTTAAGTTTTATTTTATCAGAAATTGATATTGCTACTCCTGCTTTCTTTAGGTTGTCTTTTGCTTGATATATCTTTTCCTAATCTTTGATTTTTACTCTATTTTTGTCTTTGTGCCTAAGGTGAGTCTCTTGTAGACAACATATTGATGGGTCATGTTTTCTTTTCCAGTCTGCGACTTTCTGTCTCCTGAGTGGTACATTTAATATACTTACATTCAATGTAATTATCAACAAGTATGAATTTATTGATGTCATTTTGTCATTGATTTATTTATAATTTTGTGGTGTTGCTGATTTCTTTGTTTTATGTAATTTTCTGTGCTGACCTCATGTTGTTTTTGAGTCATATTATCATCTCATTCATTGCTACTGCTTTAGTATTTGCTAAATATTTGAGCTTTTCCTCTTTTTTATTTTGATGCAATATTTATTATTTTTCTTTGTGGTTCCCTATAATTTATAATCTTCTTCCCAAATTTAAAGCAGTTTTTTCTATCTCATAATTGTCTTGACTTCCTCACTATTTAGAAGTTTTATACAGTGTTTATTTTGTCTTTTTGGTTTGTGGTCATCCTCATGTACCAATTGTTGTCTCTGGTTCCCTGTTTACAGTCTTGTAAACTTATTTTATTTTGGATACTTCTATAACTGGTTTGGTTTCTGGATTATGTCATCCTGTGTATTAATCATCAGTTGTTTGCTGTTGTTGGGTCTCTATTTTAAAAACTCCCTTTAGTATATCTTGTAAGGTTGGTGTCATTTTAAGAAATTCCTTTAATTTCTGTTTATCTGGAAATCTCCTAATTTCACCCTCATACTTGATAGACAGGAGTTCTGGTATTGTAATGCCTAAGGCACTCAACTGCTAACCAGAAGGCTGGTGGTTCAAACCCACAAACCTCTTGATAGACATTTTTGCTGTGCATACAATTCTTGGTTGAAGTTTTTTTTTTTTTTTTTTTTTTTTTTTTTGTGTGTGTGTGTGTGGTTTTATATATGTATCATCCTATTGTCTTCTTGCCTGCATAGTTTCTGCCAAGAAGTCCACGCTTAGATTTATTGGTTACTCTTTGTAGGTAACTTTTCATTTTTCCCATGCTGCTTTCAGTATTCCTTCTTTGTCTTTGGTTTGGGTGAGTTTGATGATGGTATGTCTTGGTGATTTTCCTTTGGGGTCTATCCTATTTGGGATTCGTTGAACTCCTTGAATAGATATATTCTTGTATTTCACTATATGAAGAAAATTATCTTCCAACAAATCTTCAACACTTTTCTCTGTTGTTTTATCTATCTCTTCCTGTTCTGGAATTCCAATCACATGTAGGTTATTCCTCTTGATGGTTTCCCAGATAAATCTCATGCTTTCTTCATTATGTTTTGATCTTTTGTCTGATTGAGCCCTTAATAAAGTAGTAATGAGATATTTTTTCTTCAATTTCAGTTTTACTCCTTTGTCCATTCAGTTGTTACATATGTCTGAAATCTAAGTATTAATATTTTCTATTTCTCTTTGTTGTTTTTGTATCATTTCTAAATTTTTGTTTGTCAATTTATTCTTGTATTGTTTTCCTAAATTCTTCTAGAGTTTTGTCTGTGTTTTCCTTAATTTTGTCAGTGTTTTTCTTGATCTTGTCAGTGTTTTCTTTGATTTATCTCTCAATCCATTGAAGGTAGACAAATATAATTCTTTTGAATCCTTCATCAGTGAGTTCCAATGCTGCTTCTTCCTTAGGGATATTTTCTGGGTTTGTAGATTGGTCCCTTGCTTCTACTACTTTATCTTGCTTTTTGTGTAGGTTGTAGTGGTCTGCTGTCTCTGAGACATTGTGGTGTTGTTGTATTTATGTTTAATTTGTAGTAGTATGTTGATGTGATTCATGCAGGATTTTTTTTTTTTCCTTTACTTTATTTTGATGTGTCTGTGTAAGTAGGGTACTGTGATACTCAATTCAGTAGTTGTTAGCATTTAGGTATTGCCCACCTGTCTCTTGGTGGGTGTGATAGAGAATGAAAGTGTGTGTGCAAATCGCCATTAACTGTTCATAAAGAACAGTTGAGGGTGAGTTGAGCTGGTATTGGCCACTGCCTATTGTTGGTCAGATGGTGAAAAAGCAAGTAGTGGCCCTCATTCAGTAGGCAGGACTGCAGGAGAAGCAAGTATAGTTTGATTGTGTGGAAACATTTGCTGTTCCCCACTCAGTTAGACAGAAAACACACACACACACACACACACACACAACAAGAGTACAAAAAACTCAAACCATGTAAACAAACAAGAACAATTGCAAAAGAAAAAAAGAGAAATGCAAAAATAAGAAGAAAAAATTTCAAAATATATTAAAATGGGATAAATGAAGATAATGAGGGAAAAAAAAAAAAAAAAAAAAAAGAGCCACAATATCTGGGGAGGGTGGAACATGAGAAAAGAGCAAAATTAAAACATCAGGGAAAACTGCAAAAGGAAAAAACAAGGGATTGGAAGAACTGAAAGAAAAAAGAAGGGAAAAGGAAAAAGGAAGAGAGAGAAAAAGAAGAAGAAGAAAGGAGGAAGATAAAAAGATAATTGAAAAACAAACAAAAACAGAAATGTGGAGCTGGAGTATAACACCAGCCTCTGCCAGGACACAGACTGGTATGGAGCCCCCAGAAAGTGGGTGGAGGCTGGAGATGGCCACACCTCTCTTCACCAAGAGGAGATGAGGCACAAGAGTAATGAAGGGAATATTGCACCTCTCCTGTAGTCTCCTGTGTGGTTGCCCCTGCTGTCCTTGACAGGCAGAGCACAATCCAGGTCACAGTTCAAGCAAGAATGCCACCCACACACACTCCAAATGGCTGCACTGGTCATATGGAAACATCTGGAATGGCTGTGCCTTCAGGACAGCCTCTGGCAGTCCACAGCTCTGCCTGCCAGCTTCCTAGCTGTTCTATCTTTTGGTCCTCAGGCAGCAATGCAGTCCATGCCCATGCAGCCTTGGTGAGCAAAGTTGATCCTTAGGTTGCTATCGGGAAATATTCAAAATGGCTGGGCCTTCAGGTCAACTGGCAGTCCACTGCTCTGTTTATCTCCTTAATCACTGTTTCATTAAGGTTCTTCTACTAGTTGGTAATTAATTCACTTCTTTATCCTTCCCTTCAAAGCTCAGGGTTCCAGGATCGTCTTCTGTATCAGTTTCAATTGGCTTCTCATTGCTTTGTTTCAGAGGGTCAGTGTAGCTTCTCTGCCTATTCCACCATCTTGCTGGAATTCCTAGACTTGCTTAATTTTCTTCAGCTTCAACTTGAACTTGCAAAGGAACAGTTGATAGCCTGTTCCACTCTCAGCTCTTGCCCTTGTTCTGACTGATAATATTTATCTTCTCCATCACCTCTTTCTCCAGATGTATTCAGTTTGGTTCCTATGTATTCCATCTGGTGAGGTCTACATGTACAGTCAACATTTATGTTGTTGAAAAAAGACATCTACAATGAAAATCATTGCTTTTTCAAAATTCTATCACATAATCTCCAGCATCATTTATTTCACCACAGCCATATTTTCCAACTGCCAATGTTTCTCTGTTTCCAAGTATTGCCTCCCAATCACCAGTAAATATTAATAAACCAAACTAAACACATTGCTGTCAAGTCAAATCTGACTCATAACAACCCCTCCTTGTGTTTCCAAGGCAGTATCACTACGGGAGTAGATTGCCCAGTCTTCCTTCCGAGGAGTGCCCAGTGGGTTTGATTTGCCAGCCTTCTGTAGCAGTCAAATGCCTTTGGTACTATGCCACTAGAGCTCCCAAATAAATATTAATACATTGTGATTGCATATATGGTCAATTTCAGACTGGAGAAGTTGATAAAAATCTTCCATTTCTTCAACTTTAACTTTAGTGCTTGGTGTGCAAATTTGAGTGATAGTAGTATTAACTCATCTTCTTTATAGCTATGGATTTTATCGTACCACTAACAGCATTGTATTTCAGGATAGATCTTTAAATGTTCTTTATTGACAATGAAGGTGATGCCATTCCTCTTCAATTTGTCATTCCTAGCATAGTAGACTATATGATTCAAAATGGCCAGTACCAGTTCTAGGAGCTCTGGTAGCATAGTGCCTAACGTGCTTGACTGCTAACCAGAAAGCTGGTGGTTCAAAGCCTCCAGCCACACCTTGGAAGGAAGGTTGGGCAATCTACTTACGTAGTGATACTGCCTCGGAAACCCAAGGAGGGGTCACTATGAGTCGGGACACCTCGAGGGCACATAACAACAACAACAACAACAATGCCTAGGATAAGGAGTTCTGGTGGCACAGTGCCTAAGACATTTGACTGCTAACCAGATTATCTATCTTTATGCATTCCATTTAATTTTTGACAATTTCTAGTTTTCCTAGATTCATCCTTTGTACATTTTACATTCTATTTATTAATGTATGTTTGCCACTCTTCTCATTTTGAATCATGTTGTTGTTGTTGTTATGTGCCATTGAGTCAAACCTGGAATCTCAATATTGCAAGGCGGTATCACTACAGAAGTAGATTGTCCAACTTTCCTTCTGAGGAAAGGCTGGTGGGTTCTAACCGCCAGCCTTCTGGTTAGCAGTCAAGTGCCTTACGCACTATGCTACAATGCTGCATCAGCATTTGAAGGTCCAGAAAGCTTAACTCCATCCACATCATTGAGGATGATTCTACTTTGAGGAGGTAGTACTTCCTTAGCCACATTTTCAGTGTCTTTTAACCTGAATGGTTCATCTTCCAGCACTATATCAGATAATGTTTCTGATTTTAAAGATTTCCACTAATATATCACACATTGTTTTACTGCTCTTCATAAAGTTTTCAGTGGCCCATTATTTCAGAAGTGGGGGGCCTCATCCTTCCAAGTCTGTCTTAGTCTGGAAGCTCCACTGAAACTTTACACCATGGAAGACCCCTCCGGTATTTGAAATACTGGTGACATAGCTTTTAGTATCATAGCAACATGTAAGCCACCACAGTATGACAAACTGAAAGATGAATGATGGAGATATATAAATATATATATGTATCTCACCCACAACTTTAGCTACTAATGTTAATATTTTAAAACATAACTATCTCACTTCTACTTAAATTTATTATTTCACTTTAGGTTTACTTTTTTTTCTTTAAATGCTAACTTGCCAATTGACAGACAGAACATTCTCACTCATAAAGATCAATTTTATCAAGGATCAGTAGATTTTTTTTTTGAGAAGAGAATTATGAATTGTATTTTATGACAAAAATTACAACAAAACATAAATAGACAGTGGTTTCCTGAAGATGATTGTTGAATTGATTTCAGTCAATCACAATTTTAGCTGTATGTGTGTACTCTACAAATAAATACCTAAAAATTAAAATAATTCTTTTTTATTTTTTTTAAGGCTATTTCCTGCAAACAAGAAGGTAAATAGGAGTGAAATTTCTAAGCTTTCACTTTCACTCTCAAAATGGAACTTCTATACCAGGCAATACAAATACTCATTTCAAATCACATTAAAGACCATATTACTTTGAATAACTGAGATCACAATTGGATTGCTCAGATGTCTTAGGGTTCTACATAGGTACTTACAACTGTGGAAGTATGAGGGGGAGAAAGAAGGAACAAGTTCACCTTTAAACTTGTAAATGTGTTACTATAAGGAGGTCTGGTGGTGCAGTGCCTTAGGCATTGATTTGATTGCTAACAAGAAGGTTGGCAGTTCAAACCTACCAGTCACTCCATGGAAGGAAGATAAGGCAATCTACCTCTATAAAAATTTACTACCTTGGAAATCCAGTGGGAGTAATTATGAGTCAGAATCTAATCAATGGCATTCAGTTTAGTCTGGTTTGATAATATGATATATATCCTGTTAGGAGCCATCTAGGTAATGTTGACTCATAGTGACCCCATGTGAGGGAGTAGAGTAACCTCACGGGGTTTTCTAGGCTGTAATCTTTACTGGAGCAGATTACCACATCTTTTATTCATAGAGCCACTTGGTGAGTTCTAGCTGCTGACTTTTGGGTTAGCAACTGTCTCCTTAACTATTCCACCATGATGACTTTTTATATTGTAGTTCCATAAAACATATATGTTTTTTCTTTTTTAGATAAAATTTGAACATTACTGCCTTAACGATGATTTAGGAAACCTAGTGGCATACTGCTTAACTGCTTGACTGCTAACTAAAAAATCAGTAGTTCAAAGCCACCAGCTACTCCATAGGAGAGAGGTGTGTCACTCTGCTTCTGTTTACAGCTTTGGATACCTTATGGGTTGGTTCTGCTCTGTTCTGTAAGGTCACTGTTGTTGTTGTTATGTGCCATCACATTATCTCTGACTCATAATGACCTTATATAAGCAGAACTCAACACTGCCTAGTCCTGTGCCAGCCTCACCATCCCTACTACACCTGACTGAGAACATTGCTCCAGCCACTATGTCAATCCATCTTGTTGAGGGCCTTCCCTTCTTTTGTTGACCCTCTATTTTACTGAGGATGACATCCTTCTCCAGAGAATGATCCTTTCTGACAACATGACCAAAGTAGGTGAGACAAAGTCTGGCCATTTTCGCTTCCAAGGAGCATTCTGGCTGTACTGCTTCCAGGACAGATTTGTTAGCTCTTTTAGCAGTCCATGATACTTTCATCATTCTTTGCCAACACCATAACTCAAAAGCATCAACTCTTCTTCTGTTTTCCTTATTCACTGTCCAGCACTCACATGCATGTGTGGCAATTGAAAATACCATGGATTGGGTTAGGCACATTTTAATCTTCAAGGAGATATCTTTGCTCTTCAGCACATGAAAGAGGTCTTTTGCAACAGATTTGGCCAATGCAATACATCTTTTGATGTCTTGACTGCTGCTTCCTTTGATGTTGATTACAGAACCAAACAATATGAAGTCATTAACAACTTGAATCTTTTCTCCATTTATCGTGATGCTGCGTATTGGTCTAATTGTGAGGATTTTTTTTCTTTATATGGAGGTGCAATTCATGCTGCAGACTGGAGTCTTTAATCTTCATCGGTAAGTGCTCCAAATAAGTGTTTCATCAGTAAGTGTTACTCACTTTCAACAAGCAAAATTGTGTTGTCTGCATATCTCAGATTGTTAATGAGTCGTCCTCCAATCTTGATGCCACATTCTTCTTCTTGTAGTCCAGCTTCTCAGATTATTTGCTTAGCATACAGATTGAATAAGTGTGGTGAAATGATACAACCCTGGCAAACTCCCTTCCTGATATTAAACCATGCAGTATCCCCTTGTTCTGTTCGTACAACAGCCTCCTGGTCTATGTACAGGTTCCTCATGAGTACAATTAAGTGTTCTGGAATTCCCATTCTTCTCAATGTTATCCACAATTTGTTATGATCTGCCTGATAGAATGTTTTGGCATAGTCAATAAAACACAAGTAAACATCTTTCTGGTATTCTTTGCTTTGAGCCAAGATCCATCTGACGTTAGCAATGATATCCCTCACTCCATGTGCCCTTTTGAATCCAGCTTGCATTTCTGGAAGTTCTCTGTCAATATACTGCTGCAACCATTTTAAAATTAACTTCAGGAAGATTTTACTTACAAGTGATATCATTGATATTGTTTGATAATTTCCACATTCTGTGGGATCACATTTCTTTGGAATGGGTACAAATATTGGTCTCTTCCAGTCAGCTGGCCATGTAGCTGTCTTCCAAATCTCTTGGTATAGCTGAGAGAGTGTCTCCAGTGCAGCATCTGTTTGTTGAAACATCTCAATGGGTAGTCAGTCAATTCCAAGAGCCTTGCTTTTCTCCAACTCCTTCAGTGCAGCTTCAACTTCTTCTTTCAATACCATTGGTTCTTGATCATATGGCACATCCTGAAACAGATGATTATTTATCAATTCTTTTTGGTATAGTGACTGTGTATTCCATCCACCTTCTTTTGATGTTTCCTGAATCATTCAACATATTGCCCATGGAATCTCAATATTGCAATTTGAGACTTAAATTTTTTCTTCAGTTTTTTCAGCTTGAGAAATGCCATATGTGTCCTTTCCTTTTGGTTTTCTAACTCCAGGTCTTTGCACATTTAATTATAGTAATTGACTTTATCTTCTCAAGTTGCTCTTTGAAATCTGTTCACCTTTTCTATCCTGTCGATTTTTCCATTCACTTTAGCTATTCTCTCTTCAAGGGCAAGTTTCAGAGTCTGTTCTGACATCTATTTTGATCTTTTCTTCATTCCCTGTCTTTTTAATGACCTTTCACTTTCTTCATGGATGATGTTCTTGATGTCATCCCACAATTCCACTGGTTTTCAGTCATTGCTGTTTAATGCTTCAAAACTATTCTTTAGATGGTCTTTAAATTCAGGAGGGGTTTAATCAAGGTCATATTTTGGCTTTCATGAATTTCTTTTAATTGTCTTCAGCTTCAACTCGAACTTGTGTATGAGCAGTTGATGGTCTATTCCACAGTCAGCTCCTGGCTTTGATTTAGCTAAAGACATTGAACTTCTCCATCACCTCTTACCACAGATGTAGTCAGTCTGATTCCTTTGTACACCATCTGGTGAAGTGCACATCTATAGCCGCCATTTGTGTTGTTAAAAAAAATTATTTGCAATGAATAAGTCATTGGTCTTGCAAAATTCTATCATGTGATTTCTATCAACATTTCTATCACCAAGGCCAAATTTTCCAACTACTGGTGATTCTTCTTTGTTTACAATTTTGCATTTCAATCACCAGTGATAATCAGCACATCTTGGTTGCATGTTTGGTCAATTTCAGACTGTGTATGTTGGTAAAAATCTTCACTTTCATCATCTTTGGCTTTGGTGATTAGTGCATAAATATAAATAGTTATATTATTAACTGGTCTTCCTTGTAGGTGTACAGATATTATCCTATCACCAACAGCATTGTACCTCAGGATAGATCTTGATACATTCTTTGTGAAGATGAATGCCACACCATTCTTCTTCAATTTGTTATTCCTGGCATAGTAGATCATATGATCATCTGATTCAATTTGGCTAAAAACTGTCCATTTTAGCTCACTAATCCCTAAGGTATCAATTTTTATGCAGTCCATTTCATTTTTGACAACTTCCAATTTTCCTAGATTCATACTTTGTACATTTCATGTTCCAATTATTAATGGATGTTTTCATCTGTCTCTTCTCATCTTGAGATATGGCACCTCAGCAAATGGGGTCCTGAAAGTTTTGCTCTATCCACATCATTAAGGTCTGTTCTATTCTGAGGAGGCAGCTCTTTCCCAGTCATATTTTGAGTGCCTTCTGACCTGAGGAACTCATCTTCCAGTAATAAATTATACAATGTTTCAGGGGTATTCACAAAATTTTTTAGTAATATACCAGACAGTGTTTCACTGCTATTCATAAGGTTTTCACAGGCCAGTTCTTTAAGAAGTGAATGGTCTCTTGCTTCTTCTAAGTCTGTCTTAGTCTGGAAGCCCTGCTGAAAAGTGTTCACCATGGATAACCCTGCTGGCACTTGAAACACCAGTGGCATAACCTCCAGCCTCACAGCAACACTCAAGCCACCACACAATGACATACTGATAGACAAGTTTGTCTCCCATAGCTGTTCCAAACTGCTCTTCTCATTTCCTGGTCTCCCCACTCTGTTTGCATACCCAGCCTTCCCCCAGAGCATAAACACCCATCTTCTGCTGACCTCAGGGCTAGGTTACTACCTCCTGCTCCCAGAGCAGCTCATGCATGCAAACACCTGTCTTCCACTGGTTCCGTGGTTGGCTTACTGAGAACTGCCCCCATGGAAGCTTCACACACACAAACACCAGATAGGGTCACTTTGAGTCAGAAATGACTTGAAGACAACAAGTAAAGGTGGTATACAATTCCTAAAAAGAGTATGAAAGGAAATGAAAAGTAACTTTAATTAAATTTAATTTTAAAGATAAAGAATATGTGCTTTGGCATGTTTAGGGAGTAGAATTGCGTAGGTTTTAGTGCAATAAAGCCAAACCATAAAATAAAGGTTCTGAAGGGGTAGCATTTCAGGTAAATATTCCATTTGGCTGTTCAATTCACTTTAAATTAGAGCTTGTTGCTCTTTTTAATCCATTTAATTTCTCTCAAATTCTCAATAAATATACCATGAGAGGAGAAGTCTTGTTACATTTTGACTTGTTGCATTTTTTACTATTCTTTGGGAATAACTCTGAGAGACTTCAATAATCTATGACCACTAATGAAGAAGGCAGGAAAGGATAATTTTCAGAAGCTCCTGACCATGAAAGGAGTTGGAAAAAGGGTGGACTAAACACATTATCAGAAGCAAAACAAGCAAGACAAAATAAAGAAATAAATAACAAAGAAAAGTTAATCCTAAATATATTTACTTTATAAAGTTCAATATTTTAAGTGATAGCATGCATTGTTGATGTGCCTGTTTTCCTTAGAGGCTCCTTCTTTTATGTCCACCACTTGTCTGTCAATTTATCCTACTATACAGGCTTGCCTGTTGCTGTGATACTGTAAGGTATGTTACCACTTTTATTTCAAATACCTGTAAGGTGATGTAGGGCAGACAGGTTTTAGCAGTGCTCCAGACTAAGACTAGGAAGTTCCTGAAAGTCTACATCTTAAAAAAGAAAAACAAAAAAAAAAAAAATTGACAAGTAAAAACCTTATGAATAGCAGTGGATGTAGATGAGCCCCTCAGTTTGGAAAGCACTAAACATATGACTAGACAAGAGTTGCTATTCTCAAAGAAGAATCAATGTTAATTGTTTGGATCAAGTAATGTGCTGCTATGGCATGACTCAAAATGAGAAGAAACTTCTGCAAGCTTTAATTAATAATATATTCATGTACACAAACACAGTGCATCTAGATCCAACTCATAGCAACCCCTCCTTGGTTTTCCAAGGCAATATCACTATGGAAGTAGATTGACCTACCTTCCTTCTGAGGAGTGGCTGGTGGGTTTGAACCTCCAGCCTTCTGGTTATCAGTCAAATGCTTTAGGCTCTATGCCACCAGAGCTTATGAATCTAGGAAAATTGGAAGCCTTCAAAAATGAAATGGAACACAAATATATTGCTATCATATGCATTAGTAAGCAGAAATGGACTGGTACTGGCCATTTTTAATCAGGCAATCATATTGTCTACTATGCCAGGATTAACAAATTAAAGAAGAATAACACCACATTCATTAGAAAAAAAAAAAAAACATTTTAAGATCTACCCTGCAGTACAATACTGTCAGTGATGAGCAAATATCCACACACCTAGAGGAAGAGCTAGAAAGAAAGAAATGATGACGTAAAAGATCAGAACAGAAGATTTCAAAGGGTAAGCGTGAGATGACAAAGTCAAGTATTATAATGAAATGTGCAAAGATCTGAATTTTGAAAACAAAAAGGGAAGAAAATGCATTTCTCAAGCTAAAAGAATAAAGCTAAAGTTGCATTATGAAAGGAATCTAAGGGCAAAATATTGAATCACACAGAATGCATCAACAGAAGATGAATACACAAGTCACTTTACCAAAAAAAATTGGTCAATACTGAACCATTTCTTGAGGTAGCATATCATCAAGGACTGTTGGTACTGAGGGAAAAGTCCAAGCGGCAATGAAGTAATTGGCAGAAAATACAAGCCTCCAGGAATTTACAGAAAGTAATTGAAATGTTTCAACAACCAGATTCAATACTGGAAACTCTTACACATCTCTGACAAGACATTTGGAAGATAGCTACCTGACAACCAACTGGAAGAGATCCATATTTGTGATCAGTTCAAAGAAAGATGGTGCAACAGAATGTGGAAATGATCATCTGATATCAATAATATCACACACAAGTAAAATTTTACTGAAGATAATTCAAAAGCCATTGCAGCAGTACATAGACAGGGAACTGCTAGGAATTCAAACCACATTCAGAAGAGGATGTGGAACAGGTATATCATTACTGATTGTCAGATAGATCTTGTCTGAAAGCACAGAATACCTGAAAAATATTTACCTGTGACTTATTGACTATGCAAAGGTGCTCGATCATGTAGATCACAACGAATTATGTATAAAATTTCAAAGGATAGAATGAGAGAACACTTGATTATACTCATGAAGAACCTGTACATAGACCAAGAGGAACTCTTTCAAAGAAAATTAGGGGGTACAGCATGGTTTAAAATCAGGAAAAATTTACATCAGGGTTTTATCCTTTCACCATACTTATTCAATCTGTATGCTGAGCAAATAATCCAAGAAGGTGAACTCTATGAAGAAGAATGCTGCATCAGGATTGGAGGAAGATTCTTTAACAACATGTGATATGCGAATGACACTTGCTGATGTAGATCAAAGACTATACCCTTCAGTACGGGCTATACCACGACATAAAGGAAACAAAATCCTCAAAAATAGAACAATAAGCAGCATCACGATAAACAGAGAAAATATTGATGTTATCAAATAATGGCCATGAAAGTAGCAATCAAAAAATAAAAATTTGGGGGGCAAGATGGCAGACTAGGCAGAAGGATTGCACAGACCCTCTTCAACAAAGAAAAGGGAAACCAATTAA
>NW_006921642.1:9449496-9454248 GCF_000298275.1 Orycteropus afer afer
TCAGAAGAACTAGATGGTGCCCGGCTACCACTGTCATCCACTTGGAAGGGATGTAGGAGATCCTGGATAGAGAGGGAGAAAAATGTGGAACAAAAATCATTTGGAGGGGAAAAAAAAATGGGGTGGGTGACCAGGATTGCTGGTCTGATAGAGCCTGGTGGAACCACTGAGCCTATGGCCCCTAGCTGCCCTTCAGGTCTGGAATTGAACCCACACCTGTGGTTTCTAGCCAAAAAAATACAGGTATATGAGTTAAACCTTTATCTCAAGTGGATACACTCCTTTGAGAGAACAATCATGGGAGAAAGAAGGGCTGCTTATGCACAGGGAGACAGCTCAGGGGCAGGAGTGTATGGAGGGATGGACACTGGGAATAGGTAACTATGGGGAGGAAGTGAGAGGGGAACTGTTGCATTGTGGTAAACTGTGGTCAATGACATGAGACAAGTTATATGTGAACTGCTGTATGGAAAGTGAATTGGCTCTGTAAATCTTCACCCAAATCACAATTAAAAAAAAAAAAAAGTAATAACTGTGTAGCTACTATTGTCAGACACTGCATTATGGACTGAAGATACACTAGGAATAGGACAGGTTCCAGTTCTTATGATATTCCAGACCAGTTTTTGAAGTTTCCTTTTTGACAGTTGGACTGCATTAAGTCTTAAACATATATTTCCTGGTTTACCATTTTTCTCACTAATTTAACCTAAACTAGTTGCCATGGAGTTGATTCCAACTCATTAAGATGCATATGTCTCAGAGCATAACTGTGCTCCATAGTTTTCAGTGTCTGACTTCTTTCTTTTTAAATACATTGCTGAGGAGCTCTAGTAGCATAGTGCCTAAGGCACTTGACTGCTAACCAGAAAGCTGGTGGTTCAAACCCATCAGCCACTCCTTGGAAGGAAGGTTGGGCAATTTACTTTCATAATGATACCACCTCGTAAACCCAAGGAGTGGTCGCTATGAGTTGGGTCCAACTTGATGGCAAATAACAACAACAAGACCTTTCTTCTGAAAAGCTACTGAGTAAACTTGAACTTCTAAACTTTAGGTTAATTGCTGAGCAAAATAATCATTTCCAAAACCCAGATTGATTTGATCTAAAGTTTCCCTCAAACACAGGAAAAAGGAATTCCAGTAGATGGTGGAATAGGCAGAAAGACTGCACAGACCCTATTCAACAAAGAAAAGGATAACCAAATAAAACAGATATAGAAGATAATCCTGGACCCCTGAGCTTTGAAGGGAAGGATACAGAAGTGGACTAAACTCCAACTAGTAGAAGAATTTGCATGAAAATACCAAAAAAGGAGACACGGAGCTGCAGTCTGGCAACGATCCTGTTGGCCCAGTTTGGATATTGCTGAATGGTGTCAGGACCTAAGAATTAAACTAAAAATCAGCCCTGCTAACCAGGAACTGAAAAGAGGACTCCACTGGTGGCTGGTGAATAAAAGGGGAAGCAGTGAAGAGGAAGGCGGGTTGAGCTGTGGACTTTTGCCTGTTCAGAGGGTGCAGCCATTTTGAATGTTTACCAGTGGTTTGACAATTTTAGATATTTAAAGCAACAGCTTTCTCTCAGATTCCAAGGATTTAAGGACAGGCTCCACTTGCCAGGAACCACAAGGACATTCCAGACGCCGAATGGAAAGGTCCAATATTTCCCTTGTTACTCTTATGCCCCACATGCTCTTGGTTAAAAGAGGTGTAGCTATCCCTCACTCCCATATACCTTCTAGGCCGGCAGGAATTCCATCTCAGGCTGTGTGCTTAAATGGAGCCTGAGTGCCCTGTCCTGATTTGTTTTTATTTTTAGTTTGTTTGTGTCTGTCTGTTTAAAAATTATTATTATTATTGTCCTATTTATTGTTATTCTTTATTCTTCCCTTTCCATGTTCTAGTTATTAGCTTTTCCTAGTTTTATTTTTCCTACTTCCATATTTTTTTCTTTCTTAGGGTTAACCTCATTCTTTGTTTTTATTTTTGTGTTTTTCCTATTTTTTCTTCATTATTCTCCTACTCTACCTTTTACCTTTTATTGCCCTCTCTCTAAATAATGCAGGGTTTTTTTTTTTTTTTTCCTGTGAGATGACCAGGTGTGTTTTTTTTTTTTTTTTTCCATTTTCTTTTACTTTTTTTTGTGGTTATTCAATTGTTATTTTTATCTAGCTGAGTGGGAGACAGTAATAATCCCCATATAACACATCTATACCCACACCTCCTGCAGCATCATTTACTGAGAGCCACCACTTCCTCCTCCACCAACAGGCCAACAATAACCACCAAGAAGATCCTGACTCACCCTTAGCTGCTCTTCACAAACAGTTAACAGAGATCTAAATACAACAATATCACAATGTCTCAGAGACAAGAGGCCCTCACAGTTCATACAAAGAAGCAAGATAAAGTGGTAGAAACAAAGGAGCAGGATACAGACCCAGAACATATCCCAGAGGAAACAGCAGCATTGGAACTTCCTAAAAAGGAATTCAAAATAATTATATTTAGGTATCTTCAAAGGACAGATCAAGGAAAACATTGACAAAATTAAGAAAAAGACAGACAAAACCCTAAAACAATTTTGGAAGAAAATACAAGAACAAAATGATAAAATAAGTGAAAAATCAGAAATGATTCAAAATCTACAGATAGAAATCCAGAAGATTAATAGTAAATTGTCAGAAATAGATCACACATAGAAAGGGCAAAGGAGTAGAATTGATGCAATTGAAGGCAGAATTAATGAGACTGAAGACAAATACCTGAATACTTCTTTGTAAAGGGATCAATCACAAAAAGGATCAAAACAAAATGAAGAAAGCCTAAGTTTCATGTGGGATACCATCAAAAGGAATAACCTACGTGCCACTGGGATTCCAGATCAGAAAAGAAAAAGAAAACCACTGAGAAAATTGTCCAAGATTTTTTGGAAGAAACCTTCCCTGATATGATGAAAGATGAGAATATATCCATTCAGGAAATCCAATAAACTGCAAACAGGATAGACCCCAAAAGAAAATCACCAAGACATATTATCATCAAACTGATCAAAATAAAAGAATCTAGAAACCAGCACAGGAAAAATGAAAAGTTACTTACAAAGGACAACCAATAAGAATAAGCTTTGATTTCTCAGCAGAAACCACGCAAACAAGAAGGCAACGGGATGCTATATATAATATCCTGAAAGAGTAAAATTTCCAACCAAGAATTACATACCTGGCAAAATTGTCCCTCAAATATGATAGAGAAATAAGGAGATTTCCAGATAAGCAGAAACTAAAGGAATTTGTTAAAATCAGACCAACCTTACAAGAGGTACTAAAGGGAGTCCTTTGAACAGAGAATCAAAAATATCAAACAATAACCAACCATTAATACACAAGAGGACACAACTCAGATACCATAGCTATGGACATGATTAAAGTAAGATAAGCTTGCAAGATTATAAACATGGAACCAGAGACATCAATTGGCAAATGGGGACAACTACAAACCCAGAAGAGGGAGAATACTGTGTAGTTATAGAACTTCCAAAGGGCGAAAAAGTCAAGAGAGTTGCAAGATAGAATGGACTGTACTAAAATCAGGGAGAAAATTGTAAATCACAGGGTAACCTCAAAGAAAAATGATAAAACTTCACATCAAAATAAAAAAGAGGACAAGCACAAATATTCAGCGAATACTTAAACAACAGCAACAAAAGAAATGATAACATGATAAACATAATGAGCTCAGCGCAGAAAATACTATGGAACAAAGAAACTGCGGACACCATGAAAAAACAAATAACAAAATGACTACAATCAATTCATTCTTGTTGATAACTATACTGAATGAGGGACCTTCCTCAACATAGTAAAGGGCATTTATGCAAAACCAACAGCCAACATTATTCTCAATAGTGAAAGATTGAAACAATTTCTCTTGCGAACAGGAACCAGACAAGGATGCCCTATCACCACTTCTATTCAACATTGTACTGGAAGTCCTAGCCAGGGCAACAAGGCACAAAAGGAAAGTCAAGGTCATCGAAATTGCTAAGGAAGAAGTCAAACTATCTCTACTCAAGAGAGGGAAAATTGCAGATTGGATTAGAAAACAAAACCTATCAATATGCTGCCTACAAGAGATACATCTTAGAGACAAAGACAAAAATAGATTAAAAATCAAAGGTTGGAAAAATATATATCAAGCAAATGGCAACAGTAAGGGAGCAGGTGTGGCAATATTAATTTCTGATCAAATTGACTTTAAGAAAAAAAACCACCATATAAGACAAGGAAGGACACAATGTAAAGATTAAAGGATCAGTTTAACAAGAAGATATAACCATAATAAATATCTATGGACCCAATGAAAGAGCTCCAAAATACATAAATCAGATTTTAAAAAAGTTGAAAAGTCAAATAGATGACTCCACAGTCATAGTGGGAGATTTTAATACAGCATTTTCAATGAAAGATAGAACAACTGGAAAGAAACTCAACAAAGATGAAGAAGAGCTAAACAATGTAATCCACCAACTTGACTTTATAGACATCTACAGAGCACTTCATCCAACAATAGCACAACATACATTCATTTCTAGTGCACATGGAACATTCTCCATGATAGACCATGTTGTTGTTGTTGTTATGTGCCGTCGAGTAGGACCTGACTCATAGTGACCCCTCCTTGGGTTTCTGAGGTGGTATCACTACAGAAGTAGATTGCCCCATCTTCCTTCCGAGGAGTGGCTGGTGG
>NW_006921642.1:9456750-9462615 GCF_000298275.1 Orycteropus afer afer
AATTGAGAGATTTAACATTGTGCCAGAATACAAGATCAACATCCAAAAATCAGTTGGATTCCTTTACACCAGCAAAGAGATTACTGAAAAAGAAATAAGCAAATCAATACCATTTACAATACCTACCAAAAAAATAAAATACTTGGGAATAAATCTTACCAGGGACATAAGACCTGTACAAAGAAAATTATAAAAACTTTTTCAAGAAACCATAAGAGATCTACATAAAAGGAAGAACATACCACACTCATGGATAGGAAGATGGAACATTGTGAAAATGTCAGTTCTACCCAAAGCAATCTATACATTTGATGCAATCTCAATCCAAATCCTGTCAAAATTTTTTAAGGATATGAAAAATCAATCATTAACTTTATATGGAAAGGAAAGAGACCTTGGATATGCAAAGCACTATTGAAGAAGAAGAACAAAGTAGGAGATCTCAAACTGCTGGATCTCAAAACCTACTATACAGCTACAGTAGTCAAAACTGCCTGGTATTGGTAGAATGACAGACACATAGACAAATGGAATATAATTGAGAACCCAGAAATAGATCCATCGACCTATAGTCAGCTGATCTTTGACAAAGGCCCAAAATCCATTAAATGGGGAAGAGAATGTTTGTTTAATAAATGGTGCTGGCAAAACTGGAGATCCATTTGCAGAAAAATGAAAGAAGATTTTTACCTCACACCATACACAAAAAACAACTCCGGATGGATCAAAGACTTAAATGTGAAACTTAAAACTATAAAGTTCCTCAAGGAAAAACTAGGTGCAAATTTAGGTGCACTAATATATGACATAAATAGACTATGAAGCAGTCTATTTCTAATGCACAAACAACAGAAGAGAAACTAGATGAATGGGACCTTCTAAAAGTTAAATTTTTATGTGCTTCCAAAGACTTCTCCAAAACAGCCAAAAGAGATCTTATGGATTGGAACAAAATATTTGGCAGTGACCTATCTGACAAGGGACTTATCTCTAAGATTTATAGAAAACTCCAACTCCTCAATAGCAAAAAGACAAATAACCCAATTAAAAAATGTCCATAAGATGTGAATAGAGACTTCACCAAAGAGGATATTCAGGCAGCTAACTAACATGAAGAAATGCTCATGATCATTAGCCATTAGAGAGATGCAAATCAAAACAGTGAGATACCATCTTGCTTTAACACTAGTAACAAAGTTCAAGAAGACAGAAAATAACAAATGCTGGTGAGGATGTGGAGAGATTGGGATTCTCATACACTCTGGTGGGACTGTAAAATGGTACAACAACTGTGGAAGGCAGTATGGTGATTCCTTAAAAAGTTGGAATTAGAAATACCATTTGATCCAGCCATTCCATTACTAGGTATATATCCTAAGAAGTGAGAGCCATGACAAGAACAGACATATGCACACCCACATTCATTGCAGCCCTATTTACAATAGCCAAAAGATGGAAACAACCTAGATGTCCATCAACTGAGGAAAGGATAACCAAACTATAGTACATACACACAGTGGAATACTATGCAACCCTAAAGAATAATGTAGAATCTGCAAAACACACCATAACATGGATGAACTTGGAGGACATTATGCTGAGTGAAATAAGTCAATTACAGAAGGACAAATACTGCATTAGCTCATTATTGTAAAAAGTCAAGGAAAGACTTCTATATGGAAGGAAAATTTATTTATTGATTACCAGGGTTGTAAGGGGAGGGTAGGGAACACTATTACACAGATAGAGATAAGTACTTATTTGGGTAAAGAGAAGGGCAATGTATCAAATGTGAGTGATCAGCATGGTGGCATTGAGGAAAAGGAAGACACATGGGAGGTGCAGAAAACAAAGGTGAACTCTTTTGCACATACAGTACTGCATTGTCAGTGAAGGCAAACATGGGTATATGGGTGGATATATGGGAGGACAGGTTGAACTATTATGTATGTCTATGCAAGGGGTAGTGTACCCAAGACCATGTATAGGGTTGGCAGACAATGGTTCTACAAGTATATTTGTATGTTCTGTAAGAATTCCCAGGTGTATAGTAGAGCTGACAAGGAACAAGTTTGTGGTCACTTTTTGGGTACAGCCAACTACCCAGAGGGAATGAATAGTTGAGCCTGTTGGCTCAGAACCATAGTCACAGGGGACATCAGGCTCAATTGGCATAACATACTACACAAAACCTTGTTCCACTTCCCACTTTTGTGAGTAGCAACTGGAATTTTAAGAGCTTGCAAGCAGCCATTTAGATGTAACAATGGGTCTCTCCTTGTTCAGAGATAATAAAAATGAAGAAAACTAAAGATTCATGGAAACAATTTGACTAAGCGATTGGTATACCATGTGATCCTAGCCTATACAATTATGAGGCGAGAGGAACTAGATGGTGCCTTGCTACTCAGAGGGGGATCTATGTAGGGGATCCTGAATAGAGAGGGAGAACAATGTGGGACAAAACTCAAAATCACTTGGGGAAAAAAAAAAATGGGACCAGGTTTGCTGGTCCGAAAGAGCCTGGTGGAACCACTGAGACTATGGCTCCTAGCTGCCCTTCAGGTCTGGAATTGAACCCACACCTGTGACTTCCAGCCAAACAAAAGACAGACATATGAGGTAAAAATTTACACTAGGTAGATACATTCAGTGGAGAGAACAATCATGGGAGAAAGAAGGGTTGTTTATGCGCAGGGAGACAGCTCAGGGGGCAGGAGTGCATGGAAGGATGGACACAGGGAAGAGTAGTGGGAGGTAGTGGGAGGGGAGCTGTTGCATTGGGGTGAATTGTGGTCAGTGTCATGAGACAAAGTGTATGTAAACTGCTGTATGGAAAGTGAATATGCTGTGTAGACTTTCTCCCAGGTCCCAGTAAAAAGAAAAAAAAAAAAAAGATAAAAAAGCTTTCTGAAACCCAAAGAAATCAAAGAGATTCCTGCCAAAGTGAAATGCCCCCTGCCTGGGGTGTACTCCACCTTTCCTTATCTGCAAGACAAGCACCTCTCCTCATATCCTTGTGAGCTGCTGATCCTACCTGTGGTTTCATCTCTCTCAGAGAAAACCTCTGCTTATCCTTTGTTTGATGATCAACAATGAATAACCTTACTTCACTTCCTTGTTTGAAAATTTATGGTCTAAACAGTATATTCTGAATTTCCTCCTAAATTTATTTTTCTTGAATTCTGTCCGATCCTTAGTTGAAGAGTACCCTAATAACACTGAATTTTCACCCAAGCTTTCAAATATTCTGCTTCCTTTCTGAATCTACACATTCACACGCATTCTATTGGTTGTTTACGTTTCTGCCATCTAACTCTCTTCTATGCCACTCAAGTTTGAGACACCCACTCCCTTATCACTATCCATATAGCTTTTCTTCATGTAGCACATTCATTGTATTACCACCCTAAAGAAACTCTTTTCAAACCTCTGCCTTAGTAAAGTCCATCATCCTTGTTTACTGCTTTAACTTTGGGGCTTAGCTATTTTTACCACATTCAGGAAAACATTTCTCTTTTTTACAATAGCTTTGTTATTGTTATTGTTGTACAAGCTATCAATTAGTAGCTCAGGGATGTAGGGAAATTTCTGCCTGAAACTATTTTATCAATGAAACAAGCACATGTTATACTCTGTTTTCTTAGTTTCATTGTGTAACTCATTAATATCCAATATATTGTCGTCGTTGTTAGTGTTACTTGCCATTTTGTCAGCTATGATTGAAGGTGATCTTTTGCATAAGAACAAAATATCCCCAGTCTTTTGTCATCTTCTTCATCAATGGTATGTTTGAGTCCATTATTGTAGCTATTGTATCAGTCTGTCTCATTGAGTTTCCCTCATTTTCATTGACCCTATCCCACCAACCATGATGACTTTCTCTAGCAATTAGCCTTTCTTTATAACATGTCCAAAGTAAGTGGATCAAAATATTGCCATCCTCAATTCTAAAGAGCATTCTGGCTACATTTCTTCTAAGACTGATTTGTTCTTGTTTCTGGAAGTCCATGATATGTCCAATATTCTTCATCAATACTAATTCGAACGCATCTATTCTTCTGTTTTCTTTTTCAGTGTCCACCTTTTCTATGCAGATGATGAAATAGGGGAAAAAAATATTTCCTGGCTTAGGTGCACTTTAGTCATCAAAGTGACATCTTTGCTTTTTGAAACTTCAAAGAAGTCTTTTGTAACAGATTTGGGCTTGCAATGTCTCATTTAATTTCTTTATCACTGCTTCCAGTCATGGATATTGACTGTTGATCCAAGTAGAATAAAATCATTGATAACTTCAGTTTTTCCACATTTATCATGAGGGTATTATCCCAGTTGTGAGGATTTTGTCTTTTTCACATAAAAGCGTAACCCATGCTGGTTGCTGTAGTCTTTGACCTTTTATTCTTCCTTTTATCATGGCTAAATTGTTGACACAAGCAAGCAATCAATAGTGGAAAGTGAATAGCTTAGCCAATCAGAGCTGTCTACTTCTCTCTGTTGTTCTTCACATAGCTCTGAACATGGTTACTTATAAAGTTGATATACATTTTATAATCTACTTGGCATTATTTATACGTAAATCAAACATGTAAATATTATTTTTTTTTATTGTCCCTAGTGTGTCTTAATATGTAGAATAAAGTCATCCATCTTTTTCTTTTAGAGTTTATACAATGGTGAAATAAGAATCAGCAAATATAAAATAACAGATTACTGTCTTATCAAATACAACATATATATTTTTTTAAATAATGGGAATGAAAATAAAAGTGCAATAAAGGTCAGGAACAAGAGAATCTAGACAGAAGAGTTCACAGAGAGCTTTTTGGAAAGGTGAGAATTAAAGCTGAATCTTTATTGCAAATTATCCTGATTTCTTATCATAACCTTTGCCAGATTTTGATTATAGGTGCAAACTTTTGTCTTGTGTTTCCCTTAGAGTTGAATTAATCTGCCTTAGCAGCCTTACTAACATAATCCTAAGGTATATTCATCAGTGTTTCAACCTACTTCAGAAAAGCTCTGGGGAAAGTGGGGAAAACACAGACCAGTGGGCTCTGGGATTTGTTTTCCTTTGGGAAATATCTATTGATTTTCCTGTGGTCGTGTTTTTTTTTTTTTTTTTTCTTTTTTTAATAATAAGATAAATAATAATAATAAAAAGGTAATATAAGAATTGGCTGGGGCTTGTTAAAAATTAAGATTCTACTTCAAAAGCACAAATATTGCAATTATGTCTTGGGTGGGGTCGAAAGTCAGTATTTTTAACCAATATCCCAGATGATTTTCATATTGAGGAGTTCACAGGCTGCATTGAAAAGCATTATATTCCTATAGATGAAATTATAGTCACAAATTCTACTCATGGTTTGTAAGATGTTTTATTAGTATTCTTGACACTCAAATCTGGCAAGTAATTTCCTTGTCATTATTATCTTTAAATATTCATGTGCATGCTACTTTTGTCAGTTTCTCCTAGTTCCTTTAAGCAGAGGAATAGAGCAACATTCTTTAAGATACATTTCATATACACTGAATATAGTGACCTTAGTGAGTGTCCTGAAGAACAACAGCAGTTGCATGTTCAAACACTGTTGGCAAATCATGGGTTAAATAATCTAAAATTGACTCCTTGAATATAGGATGCCTCAGAGTCTTCCACATGCTTATAGAATATTAAGAAACTTCAACATAAATATATTGTACATGTTGTTGTTTGTTGTTATGTGCCATCAAGTCAGCCCTGACTCATAGCTACCCCTCCTTGGATTTCCGAGGCAGTATCACTACGAAAGTAGGATTGCCCAACCTTCCTTCTGAGGAGTGGCTGGTGGGTTTGAACCGCCAGCCTTCTGGTTAGCAGTC
>NW_006921642.1:9463010-9469465 GCF_000298275.1 Orycteropus afer afer
AGCGACCCCTCCTTGGGGTTCTAAGGTGGTATCTCTACGGAAGTAGATTGCCCAACCTTCCTCCCAAGAGTGGTTGGTGGGTTTGAACTGCCAGCCTTCAGGTTAGCAGTCAAGTGCCTTAGTTACTACACTACCAGAACTCCTTTTTTCTTCCCATGTGATATTTATTAATAACATACCTCAAGACACTTTCCTTGTTCATGCATTCCACAACTTATTGAGCATTTAATATTTTCTGGAATTTAATATTTGCTGAGTAAACATATCTTGTCTCCCTATTTGATCCTGGCTCCTTTTCTTACTAATTATGTGAACTCAATCACACATTATTTCAGGTCTCTGAGGCTCAGTTTAGAATGGTAACAGATACTTTAAAGGGAGGTTTCTTTTAGGGATTTTTAGCAGCTTCTGCACTGTTACCTCATCTTCAGTGTGTGGCTAGTTCATAGTTCATTTTCATGTGAGCTTGAATGTACAAAACATTACTTTTAAACTAAGTTGAAAGTTGTACACTTGTCAATGATCACTCTCTTTTGTTCCATTTGAGTCAATATTTTTTTGAGAATTTCTCTTTAGGTATCTACATGTACTATTTCACTAGAAGCTGTAGTGGCACAGTGGTTAAAGCCCATGGCTGCTAACTGAAAGTTAAACAGTTTGAACTCACCAACAGCTCCAAGGGAGAAAGATGTGGTAGTCTGCTTCCATAAAGATTTACAGGCTTGGAAACTATAGGACAGTCCTATTCTGTCTTACAGGGTCACTGAGTTGGAACTGACTCTATGACCACAGCTACTTTAAAACCTGGGTTTTAATGGAGAAACTATCTTATTCTTCCTAATATTCTTTACAACACTATTTAAAAATTATTTGTTGAATGCATTAATGTTGTATTATATAAATCTATTGAGATAAATTTAAATTCTGCATCTTTTAATCTAAATGTGGTGCATAGCCCACAGCTTCCGGTTGACTACCAACTGGAAAAGCATATTATTTTGGTTCTCACTTCTAGAGTGGCATATTTATCCTTATATTTCTTTTGATATAGTTAATTTTTCAGAGGATATGGGTAAAAAGAAAGGCTTTGTAATATTCTACTGGCAGATAAAAGATAAGCATAAGTAATATATTTATTTTTTTCATTAAATCTCTAACAAAGCATATGAAAGACATTTGCTATCATTAACTACTAATAGAGAAATGGGAACTGAAAATGGAATATATTAGGAAAAAAAGAAACAAATGATTTGGAAAATATGTAAAAATTGATTCCATTTTAGTATAGAGTATCTATACTCTATCTTAAAATTTTTTTTCATGGAGGTATTCTTACATGATACAAACTGCATTTCATTTGCAATAGTGTTGATTACTTGAACAAAAAAAAAATATTTTCTGAAAATGAAGTGTGATCTATTTAAAGCTTACTGAAAGTAAGGACCAATATCTATGTTTCACCTGAGGGAGATACACACAATCATTTAAAATAAAATTTTAAGAGAGTGTCTTTGGCTGGGTTTTCTGGAGGAGCAAAACCTGTGAAGAATACATATATAAATATATAGACAGAGATTTATTTAAAGGAAATGGCTCAGGGAGTTTTAGAAGCTGGCAAATTACAAATCTGAGGGTCAGTTAAAGGCTTCTCCCCAGTGCTTGCGGGGGCTGATGAGCCCCAAATCATCAGGTCAGGGAGAAGACTGCTGGCTCACAGGGCTGCAGGAGTTAACAAGTCCCAAGATCTGCAGATCTGGTGGCAGGATGCTAGCATATGTTACAGGATGATGAATAAGACACAGGATTGAAGATAGTCCAGCTTTGCTGGAACATCCTTATACATTAGATGCAGGCCACACACACCCCCAAGGAAATTTTCCTTTCAACAAATTGGCTCCTTACATCAGATCACAAATGGAGGATGATTGCATATCTGCCAAACCACTGAGAATCATGACCTAGACAACTTAACACTTAACTTTAAACATCACAAAGGAAAACATATAAAAGAACAAAGATGAACTTTATTATTGTAAATATATAGGACTTGATAGTCTACTTGTGAAAAAAATGCATCACCATAAACCTTATGAAATGCAGTAAACCACTGTGTGATATAGTATAGATTATAGGATAATCCCCTTGTGTTGAAGGCACTCAAAGTATGAGTGGGGATTAGCTGCCTCCTCATAGTAGAGCCAATTTTAATGACAGGGGTGGGGTAAAGATTTCTGGATCTTTATATGCTGATGTGGCATGATGCATAATAGTAAGAAACAGCAGCAAATATCCACCAATAATTTTGGGAGCTCTGGTAGCATGGTGCCTAAGGCATTCAACTGCTAACCAGGCTCAGAAACTTGTTCTTGGATGGAAAGTAGCTAAAGTGAAAAGAAGAATTGAGGAAGTAAAAGACCTGAAGAAACAACTTGAGAAGACAAAGTATTATAATGAAATGTGCAAAGACTTGTTGTTTTTGTTGTTACGTGCTGTGGAGGTTCAAACCCACCATCCATTCCTCAGAAGGAAGGATGAGCAATCTATTTCCATAGTGATACTGCCTTGGAAACCAAAGGATGGGTCACTTTGAGTCAGATCCAACTCGATGGCAGTGAGGTTTTTTTTTTTGTTGTTGTTTGTTTGTTTTTTTGGAATGTACTAAGTGTGAATCTCAGAAAATTGAAAGTTGTCAAAAATGAAATGGAATGCATAAAGATCAATATCCTGGGCATTAGTGAGCTGAAATATAGTAGTATCAGCCATTTTGAATTGAATAATCATAAGTTCTATGAGAAAGAGAAAAGGTATCACATTCATTGTCATAAAGGATATTTCAATACCTATTCTAATGTGCAATGCTGTAAGTGATAGGATCATATTCCTAGGAAGATCTGTAAATACCACTGTCATTGAAATTTACATATCAACCACTAAACAAGATGAAGAAATTGAAGATTTTCGCTAATTTCTGTAGTCTGAAATTGATCAAATATGCAATAAAGATTTATCAGTAGTTACTGTTGATTGAAATGCAAAAATTAGAAACAAAAAAGAAGCATCAGTAGGTAGAAAATATGGCCTTGCTGATAAAAACAATGCTGGATATTGCATTATAAAGTTTTGCAAATATCTCTTTTTCAGCAACATAAATGTTTACTTTACATATGGATCTTGCCAGATAGAATACACAGGAATAAAATCTAGTACATCTGTGAGAAGAGACCACATATCATCATTTAGAACTGTACAGTATGTCAGAACAAGGCTGAGACCAACTGTGGAAAACACCATGCTCATATGGAGGTTTAAATTGAAGCTGAGGCGTATTAAAACAATTCCATGAGAGTCAATATTAGCATATCACATCTGAATTTAGAGTCCATCCAGAAAATAGATTTGACTCATTGAACACCAGTGACCAAAGACCAGACAAGTTTTGGGAAGATACCAAGGACATCATACAGGAAGAAAGCAAAAAGTCATTAAAAAGATAGAAAAGAAAGAAAAGACCAAAAGAGATGTCAGAAGAGGCTCAGAAACTTGCTCTTGGGTGGAGTGTAGCTAAAGTGAAAGGAAGAATTGAGGAAGTAAAAGACCTGAAGAAACAACTTGAGAATACAAAGTATTATAACGAAATGTGCAAAGACTTGTTGTTGTTGTTATGTGCTATTGAGTCGGGCGCGACTCATAGTGACCCTTCCTTGGGTTTCCAAGGAGGTATCACTATGGAAGTAGATTGCCCAACCTTCCTCCCGAGGAGTGGCTGGTGGGTTTGAACCACCAGCCTTCTGGTTAGCAGTCATGTGCCTTAGTCACTATGCTACAAGAGCTACTGTGCAAAGACTTAAGAGTTAGAAAAAATGGAAGAAAATGGTCTGAATTTCTCAAGCTGAAGGAACTGAAGAAAAAGAAAATCCTCACAACTGGAACAATAATCAGCATCATGATTAACAGAAAAAAGGTTGATGTTTTCAAGAAGTACATTTTAATTGGACCCACGACTGACACCCATGGAAGCAAAAGTCAAGATCAAACAACATAGTGCACTGGGTAATACATATATATATACACTCACACACAAACACACAGGAGCTCTAAGGCACTTGACTGCTAACCAGAAGGCTAGTGGTTCAAACCCACCAGACACTCCTCAGAAGGAAGGTTGGGCAATTTACTTCTGTAGTGACACTACCTCAGAAACCCAAGGAGGGGTTTGAGTTGGGTCTGACTCGATGGCACATAACAACAACAACAACAACATACACATACACACCTACACACACATACATTGTATTATAAAAGCACAGTCATAAACACTTCTGTGTCATGTTCTCTCATCATTTTTCTCCCAGGATATGGGTGTCAAGAATCTTCAACAAATCTCTTCTTAGGTTAGTTAAGTTTAAGCAGGATTTATTCTTTGTTAAGAGAATATTTATGATGGGGTTTAAAAAGCCTACATTTCCTTTCCAGATTTCCACCTGTAATTTTGCAAAAATGACATATTCTTCTTGTAATTATATTTACATCTCTGCATTTCCTAAATGATATTTATTATGTTTCCTTCTCAGGATATATTTTTAAAAAATATATTCAAACAATAAGTCAAAAATCCAGTACAATTAAAAAGCCACACTCAGTATAATTCCCTACAACAATGCCTCACTTTCATGAGTTCTTATTGTATTTACCAAAAAGTTATCTCAGAAAATTATGATGATTAGAATGCAATTTCCTGTGGTTTCTTCATTACCGCCTTACTTTGACATTAATGTTATTTGTACTATAATGGCATCTTGAATGAAATTCAAATTCAATGAATAAAATTCGTGTTTTTAAAATAAATTTCAAAATGAAGTTTAAGATATTTTACTTCTTTCTTTGTTCCAAAATTCACATGTTGTTGTTGTTGTTATGTGCCGTTGAGTTGGACTCGACTCATAGTGACCCCTCCTTGGGTTTCCAAGGCAGTATCACTACAGAAGTAGGATCGCCCAACCTTCCTTCCGAGGAGAGGCTGGTCGTTTTGAATTGCCAGCTTTCTGGTTAGCAGTCAAGTGCCTTAGGCACTATGCTACCACAGCTCCTTAAAATGCACATACCCCATAAATATTTTCAGAATTTGAATTCCTGTTAATATAGAACTTGTTGTACTTGAGGACACTGTAGAATAGGTGTTCTGATATTTATGTGTAATGTATTTAGCACAAACACAATAACATAATTTGACCAATTTATGAAAGTATAAGACACTAGGAATTTAACTTATTGAAATATAAACACAACTGGCAAAGATATAATGCATGAGGATAGTTACTAAAGCAATTGAATAGGAAAAATTAGAATCATGATAGCTCTTTACCAACAGAGGATGGTTAAATAAATTATAGTACGTGTAAACTGTGGGCAATTATGTAGGTATTAAAAACAAATGGAAAGATATTAGAAGGTATCCCAAATATAACATTGAGCAGACAAAAAAGTGACTTAATGAAGACATTGTGGTGTTGTTATAGGCTGTCGAGTTGGACTCGACTCATAACAACCCCTTCTTGGGTTTCCCAGGCAATATCACTATGGAAGCAGATTGTCCAACCTACCTTCCAAGGAGCGGCTGGTGGGTTTGAACCGCCAGCCTTCTGGTTAGCAGTCGAGTGAAGACGTTGTGTGGGTTGTAGTCAAAATACCTTGAGAGGACAGTCAGGTAACATTAGTCCGGAAGCAAGGTAGGACAGCTAAGATTTGGCCTCAGTGTTACTGAGATATGAGTGAGTGGAATGAGTTGTAGTGAACTGAACAATATATCCCACTCAGGTCCAAGTGACTGTTGCTAGGAATGAAAAGTTGTAGGAATGTTGTAGGATTGAAAGTTTCATTTTATCAGATTTTTATTTTTCAAGGGAAGGTGGAAATTAGAGTAGGAATGTGCAATCTTGCGTATGTGTTTAATGTTTGTGTATTATTTGAAAGTCCTCCCACAATACAACATTAACCAAGCCAGTCAGGATGTAGGCAAATCTTGGATTGGCCATGATATGGTAACCCTGCTGTCTAGACAGAAAAGTTTAGAAAGATATGCACAAATCAAAACAACGATAAATATACAGAGTAGACATGGGAATGCATTGATGGAATGGCATTATACTTTCTACACTCCTGTATTATTCAACCTTGTTACACTGAGTATTCACTCTATTTTTACAGAGAACAAAAAAAATGCTCTAAAAAGTCCCATAATAGAAGGAGGAAAGGCAATTTTGAGGATAGGCTTCATTCCTGTTTCTATGACTTTGGCAATTGAATTAAACTGTGTTGTTGTTGTTGTTAAGTGCTGTCGAGTCGTTTCCGACTCATAGCAACCCCATGCACAGCAGAATGAAACACTGCCCAATCCCGCACCAGCCCCACAATCCCTGCTATACTTGAGCCCATCATCACAGCCACCATGTCAATCC
>NW_006921642.1:9470975-9476532 GCF_000298275.1 Orycteropus afer afer
TTATCTTATTACTGACAGCATTGTATTTCAGGACAGATTTTGAAACATCCTTTGTGATGATGAATGCCACACTATTCCTTTTCAAACTGTCATTCCTGGCATAGTAGATCATATGGTTGTCTGATTCAAAATGGCCAAAACCAGTCCATTTCATCTCAGTAATGCCAAGAATATCAATCTCTATGTGTTCCATTTCCTTTTTAACAACTTCCAATTTTCCTAGGTTCATACTTCGTACATTCCACGTTGCGATGATTAATGGATGTCTGCGGCTGTGTCTCTTCAATTTGAGTGGTGCCACATCAGCAAATGAAGGTCTCGAAAGCTTTCTCTTTTCCATATGAGTAAGGCTGGGTTTACTCAGATGTTTCAGCTCTTTCCCAGTCCTATTTTGAGAGCCTTTTAGCCTAAACAGACTATTCCTAAAGGTGCACGGTAATGTACCAAACAGTGTTTCTTTGCTATTCATAAGGTTTTCCCTGGCCAATCTTTGAGAAGTGGATGTCTTCTTCCTTCTTCCTAGTCTGTCTCAGTCTATAAGCTGGGCTGTTATCTGTGCACCAGATGCATTTCACTGGGTTTTAAACACCAGAAGCTCAGCCTCAAAACTCAAGTCTACATGTCACCTCAGTAGGACAAACTGACAGACAAGTTTGTCTTGCTGTTGGAGACCTCATGTATTACCCCCACCTGGGTCCTGTGGCTGGCTGTTCCTCTGTCTGGCTTCCTGGCTTTTAATCCCATTTCTCCTGCTCTTCTGGCCTGCTGCTTTGGGCATCCCTGAGTTGTCTCTCCTCACCTGTATCCCTGGGGCTTACTCGAATTAAACTGTAGAGAATGCAATTTACTCATCTGTAAAATGGTAATTAAAATGTCTACCTTACATTTTTGTGAGAATCATGGAAAATTGTACTTACAAGTTTCCCATATATACTGCTTGTTTTGTAAATCTTAATGTCTTCCCTATCTCTGTCAAAAATACCTAATTTGGTAAAAAAAGGAAAATATGAGGACAGACTTTTTATTCTCAATCAAGATTTTTAGATTATGCTTCTTATTCAGCTGTCAATAGATACCAAAAACTTTGTCTGTTTCCAAGAATGATTTGTATACATTAAAGATTAAATAGTTCTGTAATTGTTTCCTTAATATATCTAGGGATTTAGAGATTATTAGTAATCTTTTCAAGTTATTATTGGCTCTTGTTGTAAATCTTTAGGCTTGAAAAGGTCACCCCTATTTTTAATACCAGATGAAAAACAATGTAGCATGTGCCTTTCAAGATATTTAAAGCCCTAGTCATAGAAATTTTGTTTTATTTTGTTGTTGTTGTTGGTGGTGGTCTTTCCTTATTAAATAATCATTTCCATTAAACACTTAAAGAGAACTATCAAAATAATAATAATAATAATAAAATTAAAATAATTGGAATCCCAATGACACAAGAAAAATAATACTCCAAAAACTTCATCTCAATATAAATATTTATTTATCAGTTAAAGTAAAATTCAAATAAAGGAGTACATATGCTGAGGTCCAGCCTCAGCTGTGGGTCTCTGGAGGGACAGGTGGTGTTGGCGAGATGAAGGAGACACACTCACACAAATGAAGATGTGCCCCACATAATGAGGTGGCCTTCTTTATTTTATACTATATTGCAGATTACAAATGACAAAGCAAAATGACAAACCCACAATTCTGGGTACATCTTGAATCAGTTCATGGCTGTGGGCTATTAACTTTCCAAAACTTATAAAACTATTATTAAACTTATAAATTAGACTTAGGTCTTATCTAACTTATCTATCATAAACATTATATGAGTAAAATGTGCTCAACAATGAGGTTAACTACTGCATGAAAAAATGGTCAGGATGAAGAAAATGACATGGGGCCAGAATATGTGACCCAACCTTGTAGTTGACACCATTCTCTGAATTACCACCAATCTGGGGGTGCAAATGGGTATACATAGTCTATCAACATATACTTGTGGCCTTTTAGTTTCTTAAGGTAACTGTTCCATTGCTTGATTAGAGTATAACTCTGTGCAGTAGTTTTACACCTAGGCCCTGATCATTTTAATCTCTCTGAGAAAGGGAGAGAGTAAAAAGGAACTCTTTTTCCATCTGCCTACACCATTCTTTTACCTTCTACGTATGCCCCAGTAGAAGGAAGAGGAAGGCCAGGTCATCGGGAAGGTTTAGGCTCCTCTCCTAGAGGAGGATACCAAAGTCTACCATTAATTCTATAAGCTACATTAGGAGGAGGCTTAACTGTAGGAGGCAGCCACTTAGGCCAAGGTTTCTTCCTATCAGGAGTAATCCTTTTTCTATGTTGTGTTTCAGGGATTGGTATTGTTGGAGTTTGAGTAGCCATGAGATCTTTCCACCAATGTGAATTCTCAATGTCTTTAGGATTCCCAGGGGCCTTTTCAGCTCTGGCTCATCATGGGGATTTCTAGGAAAACCGGGGTTTTTGGAATTGGAAATCAGAGAGTCATCTGGAAGGTGGCCTGATTCATGGGAAACATGAAAATCAGTTTTGGACCCTCTGGGATAAACCAGAAGGAGCATGATCACCATAAAGATTATTGTAGCAATTAAGATAACGGACCAGAATACAATTGAAAGTAAAGGTGGAATTGGCTTCCGCCCAAGACTCTTGACAGCTGGAGCTTTGTCAAGCAGCAGTTGTAGAGGTCTGGGCATCGCCATTTCCCCATTTTTTATTTTTTCAATTTGAGTGTTTGAACTTCAACTTGAGTTGCTTTGATAACTCTCATTAGTTGTCAGAGGAGGACTGGAAAATAGAAAAGAAAAATTAGGACAATGCTAATTATAATCCCAGATAAATAATAAAAGAGGTCCAGGAGAAATGACCCACCCAGGAAGTTAATAAATGTAAAAACGTGGATGCAATCTCATCAGCTGAAGTAATGTCCAATGATGCCTGACTTAAATATCCTACTTGTTTATGTAAGTGGGCTATACCTACGGAGACTTGTGTTTTATTCTAACTTATCTATAAGACTTATATAAGACGCATATATAAGATGTGTCTATACTTGGGACCAAGTAATCTGTGTGGAGTTATAGGGTAAAGGAGTAACACAAATCCACTTATAATTGGTCTGACAGGCAATGGAGAGCCTAACTTTAAGATTCTGAATCTCATTTCCTATGTAAAGCACTGCCTCCTCTAAAGCATTAACTCTATTTTCAAGCTTACGATCTATCATTTCCTGCATTGCTAAAGCAAGAGAAACATTTTTTGTCAAAATATTCACATGCTCTGCAGTATGTATTTCTTTAACTAAGGCTGCAGTGAAAGTGGATAAAGCTGTAATAATACTTATAAAGGCAGTTATACCAAGGATTAAAGTGGCAATAAAGGGCTTTGTCCTAGTTAAAGAAGAAGAAACTATTTCTAAAGCATGCAACCCAGCATCATCATACCACTGTTCTGTAAGATTAACAGGGAGCATAATAAATGGTGGGCGATGAACTATAACAAAAGTCTGAAGGGAAAATGAAGAATTTAAACAATTAGTTAATACACAAGATTGACAAGAAATATTATAAAATAAATAAGAGGTGTGAATTATGGATAAATTCCCATTAGAGCTGGTGGTTAAAATAGCAACAGGAGATGTAACACAGGCTCGAATGATAAACATTTCAGAAGCATTATCTCCTGGTCGGTAAAGGGTAATGAAACTAGTAGCTGCAAAAAGTCGAAAAAGATCAGATTGTAGTAATGAAGTGCCTTGTAGTATATACATAGTTTGGACCCAACCGGGGGGACACCACCTATGAATTGGAAAGGTTATGGGCAATTTAGATGAAGACCAGGAAAATTTATTTGTATTATTCTCCAAATACCCAATATAATCATAACCAGGAGATAATATAGACCAATCCAGGATAGATAAATTAATGCCTGGAATGGGAATAGGAGTTCCAAATTGAGTAAAACCACAAGAATGTATCTTGGAAACTCACTCTTTTTATCCACTCTTTTCCAAATATAATCCAGATCTGAAACATCCTTACATGTTGGAATATAATTAGGCAAAGAAATATTACTTAATATTGGAAAAGATAGGAGCTCTGGTAGCGTAGTGCCTTCGACACGTGACTGCTAACCAGAAGGCTGGCGGTTCAAACCCACCAGCCACTCCTCGGAAGGAAGATGGGGCAATCTACTTCCGTAGTGATACTGCCTCGGAAACCCAAGGAGGGGTCGCTATGAGTCGAGTCTGACTCGAGGGCACATAACAACAACAACAACATTGGAAAGATGAATTTCCCAAAGAACGCACAGATAAAGACCAAAGCTCTCTAGCAGAGGCATTTCTGCTGTTTCTTGGAGAGTCAGCATAAAAATCATTAAAATATGAAGGAACACATCCTGGAGGGGCGTCAGATTTTGTAGTAAAACATATAGGTAATCCATCACTATGGCCATCGTAGGAAAAATTAGAGACATATTTATATTTTATGAAAGTATCATCTTCTCCACTCAACAGGTTAGAATTATTAGTAACTACCTTAATATTGTGAAAATTCCACAACGTGGGATGTAACAAAGGAGGATCAGGAATATAAGTTGCCGTGGCAAGACGGAAAAATACCGGAACAGCAAGTACAGCAAGCATAGCAATCAACATATGATTGGGGTCAACAGGTAATCGCTGATTCACAAGGCAATCACAGGCATGGTAGAATAGTGCCTTGATTTGTCCCCAGAAAGGAGGCTGTGCATGACTAGTAGATCGAGCTCAGCAGCAATGGCGACATCCCGTGAGCTGAAGAATCTGAAATTCCTCAATTAAAGGTTCTATAGGAGAACCGGAAGGATTGGTAATAGGGAAGGATGGGTTTGGAGGAGGAACATAGGGAGGAGGAGACGGAGGAAAAGGAGGTGGTGGTGGAGGAGATTGATGAATTGCCTCTCAACAAGTAGGGAGCGCTCGGACGATCTCATAAGGGGGGAGTTGGTAATGTAGTCATAATGTCGAATAAATCTGTCTGGAATCCAAATGGGTGAATCTGAATTCTGTGGAAAAACACAAGCATACCCTCGCCCACAGGTTAGCAAAACATCAGATCCCTTCCATTGACCTGTTAAAAGGTTTTTCCATTTCACTAGGGGCTTAGGGCTGGAAGAGGGGGATTCCCATAAACAGAATGATTTTTATAAGAAAATAGAAGGAATTACCTTAAAACTTTACGACCTATACCCAAATTCTGCTGTATTCCAGAAAAATCTCCCTGTGAATTTTACTTTCTATAACATGCCAAAATATCCACTTCAGGCGAAAAAAGAAAGAATTAATAATACTCTTTTCAAGAAATCAAGGATAAATGTAGAGAAAGGAAGGATGGACTTCATACACACAATCACACACATATAAACACAAACTTACACATGCATAACATCCAGCCTGAAAAACAAATTTAGAAAGATAATTAAAACTTCAGTATAAGTAGATACATACATACATACACACATATACACACATATGTATACATATATATATATATATATATAT
>NW_006921642.1:9476661-9483093 GCF_000298275.1 Orycteropus afer afer
GTCGCTATGAGTCGGGGCCGACTCGACGGCAAACAACAACAACAACATATACGCACATACATACATACATACCTATGTGTGTGTGTGTGTGTGTTGTTGTTATGTGATGTCGAACTCGACTCATATTTACCCCTCCTTGGATTTCCGGGATGGTATCACTACGGAAGTAGATTGCCCAACTTTCCTTCCCAGGAGTATGGTGGGTTTGAACTGCCAGTTTTCTGGTTAGCAGTTAAGTGCCATTGTTGTGGCTGCACAAATCTCTGTTAACTGTTTATGAAGAGCAGTTAAAGGTGAGTCAGACTCTTATTGGTGGTTGTGTGTCATTAGCCAGTTTGTGCAGAAGGAAGTGGTGGCTCTGACTTAGCAAGTGGAATTGTAGGAGGTGTGGGTGTGTTTGGTTCATGTGGGTATGATTGCTGTCTCCCACTCAGTTAGACAAAAATAACAATGGAAAAACTATCATAAAAGTGCAAGAAAGGGGACAAAAAACACACCACATAAACACACAGGAACAATAATCAAAAAGAGAAAAAAAAAGAAAGAAAGAAAAAAAGAGGAAAGACAATAAATGAGAGAAAATATTTAAATAAATACTTTAAAAATCCAAAAGAAATTTGAATAGAAAAAGGGGGGAAAAAGGTGAAAACCCCCACAATATCTGGGCAGGAGAGAATAAGAGAAAAGAGGTAGACTAGGAGAATAATTCAGAAAAAAAATGGAAAAAAGAAAAATAAGAGATGGGGAGAACCACAAGAACAAAAGAAATGGGAACCACAGAAAGGGAAGAGAGAAAAAGCCGCAAACTAGGACCTGGGAAAGGAAGAAGAAAGAATAATAATAAAAAGGAAAAAAATAATAATGAGAATTGTAATGATAATTTTAAAACAGATAAAAAGAAACTAAGAAAAAAAAGAAAAAGATAGAAAAGAAAAAAAAAATCAGGGTAGTTCAGGGCAGGATACCCAGGCTCTGTCAGAGTACACAAACTGGGATGCAATGTCTGCTGGCCCAGGTGTGTGGGAGTGAGGGATGGTCACACCTCCACTGTTCACCAAAATGGTGTAGGTTATAAGAATAACAAAGGGAATTTTTAACCTTTCCAGGCCTCAGTGTCCAGAATGTTCTTTCAGTCCCCGATAAGTGGAACATATTCTTAGGTCCCTGGAATCAGAAAGAACACTGTTGCTTTAAATATCCAAAATGGTTGAAATGCTTTTAAGTGTTCAAAATAGTTGCACTCTCTGGACAACCAAAACTCCTCTTCGCTGCTTCCCTTTTTTTCAACAGCCACCAGTGCCATCCTGCATTCAGCCCCTAGCTAGCAGAGCTGATTTTAATGTGAAATCTTAGGTCCTAACACCACTTGGCAATATCCAAGCTCTCTGTGCCATCAGGACTGCTAACAGTCTGCAGATCTGTATGTCTCTTTTCTCAGTGTTTTCATGTAGATTTTACTAGTTGGAATTTAGTCCACTTCTGTGTCCTTCCTTTCAAAGCTCAGGGCTCCAAGATTATCTTCTGTATCTGTGTTAATTGGGCCCTCTTTTTTTTGTTGTTGTTTAAAAAGGTCTGCATAGTTTGTCTGCCTATTTTCTCGTGGACTTGTTTTAATTGTCTTCAGCTTTAACTTGAGCTTGTAAATGAGCAGTTGATGGTGTGTTCACAGACAGTTCCTGGCCTTGTTTTAGGTGAAGATATTGAGCTTCTCCGTTGCCTCCTTCCACAGATGTAGTCAATCTGATCCCTGTCTACTTCATCTGGTGAAGTCCATGTGCATAGCCACTGTTTATGTTGCTGAGAAAAAGTTATTTGCAATGAGTGAGTCATTGGAGTTGCAAAATTCTGTCATGCAATTTCAGTGTTATTTCTTCCACCAAGGCCATATTTTCCAACTACTGGGGATTCTTCTTTGTTTCCAACTTTTGCATTTCAACCTCCTATGATAATCAATGCTTCTTGATTGTATGTTTGGTTAATTTCAGACTGCAGAAGTCGGTAAAGATCTTCAATTTCCTTGTCTTTGGATTTGGAGGTTGGTGCATAAATTTGAATAATACTAGTATTAACTGGTCTTCCTTGTAGGTGTACAGATATTGTCCTATCACTGTCAGCATTGTCCTTCAGGATATATCTTAAAACTTTCTTTGAATGCCACACCATTCCTTTTCAATTTGTCATTCCCAGTGTAGGAGAGCGTATGATTGGCTGATTCAAAATGGTCAAAACCAGTCCATTTCAGCTCACTAATGCCTAAGATATTGACCTTTATCCATTACATTTCATTTCTGACAACTTCCAATTTTCCTAGATTCATACTTTGTGCATTCCATGTTCCAATTATTAATGGTTGTTTGCTGCGGTTTCTTCTCATTTTAAGTCATGACACATCAGCAAATGGAGGCCCAAATGCTTTACTCCATCGACATCCATAAAGTGAACTCAACTCTGAGGAGGTAACTCTTCCCCAGTAGTATTTTGAGTGCCTTCCTATTTGAGGGCCTCAGCTTCTCATGTTATATAGGACAATATTTCAGGGCTACTCATATAGTTTTCCAGTAATACATCTATGTTAGACTGGGTTCTCTAGAGAAAGAAAACCAGTTAAGCTTATATATGGAGAGAAAGAGTAATTTATCTTAGGAAAATGGCTCACACACTTTTAGAAGCTGGCAAGTCCAAAGTTCTTGGATCAAACGTCAAGTTGGAGGCTTTTCCTGACTCATGAAGCAGCAGCGGCTGAAGAGCTAAAGGTTGGCTGGCAGTATACTGGCTGTTGACTCCAATGAATGATGAATCCAAGATCTCCTGGCCAAATGGTGGATTGTTTGCTCATGGACAGTTGTAGGCAGCATAACAGAATCCCAATCCACAGAAGAGTATCTCCAAGATGTCTGTAAATATATTGGAAGAAGGCCACAACCCTAGGGAAACTCTCTTTCAATGGATTGGGGCTCAAAACATATACAGCTGATCTCAGCATGGGAATAACCACATCACAACTGCTTAAACCACACAGAATTGTGGTTCAGCCAAGGTGACACACATCTCCAAATATCACAACATCAGACAGTGTTTCACTGCTTGTCATAAGGTTTTCACTGACCAATTCTTTGAGAAATGGATGGCCACTTCCTTCTTCCAAGTCTGTCTTAGTCTGGAAGCTTCATTGAAATCTATCCACCATAGGTGACCCTGGTATTTGAAATACCAGTGACATAGCCTCCAAGCTCAAAGCAACATGTAAGCCACCACAGTATGACAAACTGACAGATGAGTGTTAGAACAAATAACCTACAAATGTAAAAGTTAGTTTAGACATGGGTATGGATAGAATAGGATAAATTTAAGGTCCCTGATAGAAAACTCCTAGACTGACTAGAATAGATTGTTGGTAAAATTATGAATGTTAAAGTAGATCTGGATGGGGGCTCAGAAAAAAAGTGAGGAAAACTATGGGAAAAGCATCTCTTATCTTAGAGAATGCGTATAGTGTCATGAAGGGAATGTTGGCAAAATTAGAGAGTTAAAGATACTTCTGGTGAAAACAAAACTGAAGAACATGTTATTGAAACTAGAGGAAAGGAGATCTTTGCTATAAAGTATTAGATAACTTTACTGAATTAAATTCTGTTTTGTGGAAATATAACTTGTAAGTAAATAACTTGAATATTTAACGGAAGAGCATTCTAAGCAAAGTTTTCAAGGCATGGTCTGAGTATTCTTTGCTGATTATAGTAAAATGATGGAAGAAAGAGATAAGAAATTCTTATGCAAACAGGAACCAGAACTTGAAGATTTAGAAAATTTCCAAAATATCCATATTTCAAAAATTAACGAAGTGTTTTCTAGAGAGGAAACCAAAGGTGTGACTGAACAACCATTTATTAAAGAGATTAGGTGTGTGACTTATGAACCCTAACATCTCAAGTGAATCACTGACACCTTGGACTGAAGAAGGCAGAGACAGAATAAAATGAAGGACTCCCAGGTTTTGGGATTTCTACAGGCAGACAATGGGCTGATAGAATTACTCACCTGCAAATATGAAGAAAAAATAAAAATGGCACTAAGGGTAGATCATAAGTCAGCAGAGCTACCACAGCTATCATGGGCCCAGAGAGTATGAGCTGAGCGATGGAAATAACTGTCTTCTCAGTTGAAGGGTGTGGGCTGCCAATGCAGGCAGAGAGGTCAAGGCTGTTGAGAGCCACGAGATCAGGACTGACTCAATCCAAGATGGCTCAAATGCTGATGAGGTCTCTAAGGGCCAAGAGGCTCAAACTGATGAGCCATTCGTGGATCCAGAATCTAATAGGTTCTCGATTGGCCCTAACTCTTGAAGTTTAGTATAATTTTCCCTGCTGGATTTCAGCCTTGTGGGACTCCTTTATCCTTGTAATTTCTACCTTCTGTAATAGAAATATTTGTCCTCCATTGTATTTTGTGTTTATTCATTGTATTTTGGAAGTTTATAATTGGTTTTCTAGTTGCAAATATCTGTGAATGTAGAGGAATTTTACTCCAAGATAGACTATACCCAAAGTCTCATTCATAATTGATATAAATTATTTAAAAGATGAGATTGTGGACTTTTGAGTTGATTATATTTAGATGATATTTTGATTTTAGAATTAATGATGGAACTGGTTAACATATTTTTGGAATGTTGGGATGAGGTAAATGTATTTGCATATCAGAAGGGCATGAATTTGTGCAGGCACAGGATGAAATGCTATGAGTTAATTTGTGTACTCCTTGTACCTGTAGATATTAAAATATTTGAAAAAAGAATTCTTGCTAGCATAATTAGTTAACATAAAGTCACACTAGAGTATGATGGGCCCTCATTCAGTATGACTCATATCCTTATAAAAAGAGGATTAGAGAGACAGATGAGGAAAGACAGGCAGATGAAGAATGGAGGCTGAGATTGGGGTTATCTTTAAACAAGCCAAGGAATGCCTGAGACTACCAGAACTTAAAAGAAGCAAGTAGGTGTACCTCTCTTAGAGCCTTCAAAAAAAATCATGGCTCTGCTGACATTTTTATTTTGGACTTTTACGCTCAAAATTTTTGCAATAATATAATTCAATTGTTTTATGTAACTGAGCTTGTGGTACTTGGTTAGCAGCACTAGGAAATTAATATACTGGGCTTGTGGTCTTAAGAGACAATGATCTTAATAGCTATAATATAAAGTTTTCTGGTTTAAAAAATTGAGTAAGAATTTTAACCTTCAAATGCTGTTATGAATGTTAGAAAAAATACAGATATGAAGTCCCTGGCATATAGTAGTTTCTGAATATGTTGCTGTTGTTCTGTGCCGTCGAGTCGGACCCGACTCATAGCGACCCCTCCTTGGGTTTCCGAGGCAGTATCACTACAGAAGTAGATTGCCACATCTTCCTTCCAAGGAGTAGCTTGTGGGTTTGAACTGCCAGCCTTCTGGTTAGCAGTCAAGTGCCTTAGGCACTACGCTACCAGAGCTCCTTTTCTCAATATATGGTAGGTATTATTATGATTGTTGTTGCTATATTATCATAATCCTAATTTTAACTGAATTAAATTTTCTTTAACTGAAAGAATATTGTCAATTTAAACACTCTACATTAAAATGTCAGTTGCTAAGAGTATAGGGCAAAATAGAGCTATTAATATACTTATAATGACAAGGGTTCATTAGGTTCAAACATTAATTGGAAGGAGTCCGAAGAGTACGCACTTTAAGATGGAGAAGAACTAAAAACTATGAATTATTTACTTCATTTTTAATGACAAAAATTACATCCAACATGTAGTGAGTATTTTGTGTCAGGTGTGATTCCAAATGTTTTGTGATTTTTAACTCGTTAAACATCTTAACAATCTTACTAATGATTTCTATTACCATATCAACTTTCTTTTTGTTTTTTCATTGTCTTATTATTTATTGCACAAAAACACTATAACTGCAATGACATGTTGCTAGTTGCTGTCGAGTGGATACTAACTCATAGTGTTTCTGTGATTTGAGTGAAAGTATATGGAATATATACTTTTTTTTTTGACTTTTAATGTGATGAAAATGTACACAAGACTTTTGCTGATATAACCACATTTACAGGTCAGGGACATTGGTGACATTTTTCATGTTGTGCCACAATTACTGTCCTTTTCCAAAATATTTCACTACATTAGCATAAATTCAATCCTCCCCAAACAAAAGGTTCCCCTTTCCTCTTCTCTCCCACCCATAATAATCTTTCAAAAAAAATATATATATATATATATATATATTTGATGGTAACCAGGGATGAGTGGGAAAGGTATGGTTAACTATTAACTAGAGGATAGACACATATTTAAAAATAATAATAATAATACATATCTCCATTAAAAAAATATATAGCTGCCAGTGGTGTCTTGCCAATATCACTTTGTGCAGCTTTG
>NW_006921642.1:9483283-9488196 GCF_000298275.1 Orycteropus afer afer
ATCGCTGGTAACCAACAGAAAATTTCCTTCCATGTATAAAGCTTTCCCTAATTTTTTACAATAGTGGACTAATATAGTATTTGTCCTTCTGTGATTGACTTGGGAGCTCTGGTGGTGTAATGCCTAAGACATTTGACTGCTAACCAGAAGGCTGGTAGTTCAAACCCATCAGGCACTTCTTGGAAGGAAGGTTAGGCAATCTACTTTCGTAGGGATACCACATCAGAAACCCAAGAAGGGGTCACTATCAGTCCGCTCAGACTCGACGGCAGTGAGTTTAGTTTGGTTTGGTGATTGACTTATTTCACTAGGCAAAATGTCCTCCAAGTTCATCCATGTTATGTGGTGTTTTTCAGATTCTACATTATTTTTTAGGGTTGCATAGTATTCCATTGTGTTTATGTACCACAATTTGTTTATCCATTCCTCTGTTGATGGGCACTTAGGTCGTTTCCATCTCTTTGCTATTGTGAATAGTGCTGGTTTGAACATGAGTGTGTGTATATCTCTTAGTGTCTAGTCTTTCATTTCTTTAGGATGCATACCTAGTAACATGATTGCTGTATCAAATGGTATTTCTATTTCTAAACTTTTAAGGAATTGCCATACCAATTTCCACAATGGTTGTTTCATTTTACAGTTCCAACAGCAATGTGTGAAAGTCCCAATCTCTCCACATCCTCAGCAACATTTGTTATTTTCTGTATTGTAGAAATTTGCTATTAATGTTGGGGTGAGATGATATCTCATTGTTGTTTTGATTTGCATCTCTCTGATTGCTAATGATCTTGAGCATTTCTTCATGTGTTGTTGGTTGCCTGAATATCTTATTTGGTGAAGTATCTGTTCATGTCTTCTGACAAATTTTCAACTGGATTTTTTGTCTTTTTGTTGTTGAGGTGTTGGAGTTTACTATAAATTTTAGAGATAAGTCCTTTTTCTGATATGTCATTGCTTAATATTTTTTCCCATTCTGTAGGTTCTTTTTTTTTACTCTTTTTGAGAAGTCTTTTGATGCATGTAAGAATTTGATTTTTAGAAGGTCCCAATCATCTAGTGACTGCTAACCAGAAGGGTGGTGGTTGCTTGTGCATCTTGGATTATGCCATAAATTAGGGCCCCTAAGTTTGCCCCTGTTTTTTCCTTGAGGAACTTTATAGTTTTGAGTTTTACATTTAAGTCTTTGATCCATCTGGAGTTCATTTTTGTGTGTGGTATGAATCTTCTTTCATTTTTATGCAAATGGAGAACCAATTTTGTAAGCACCATTTGTGAAAGAGACTATCTTTTCCCTATTTAATGGATCTTGGCCTTTTGTCAAAAATCAGCTGACCATAGGAGATGGATCTACTTCTGGGTTCTCTGTTCTGTTCCACTGGTCTATGTGTCTGTTGCTGTACCAATACCAGGCTGTTTTGATAACTGTGGCTGTATAGTAGGTTTTGAAATCTGGTAGTGTGAGACATCCCACTTTGTTCTTTTTCTTCAATAGTGCTTTGCTTATCTGACATCTCTATCTTTTCCATATAAAATTAGTGATTGGTTTTTCTATATCCTTAAACAATGTTAATGGATTCTGGATTGGGATTGCATTGAGTGTATAGATTGCTTTGAGTAGAACTGACATTTTCACAATGTTTAATCTTCCTCTCTATGAGCATGGTATGTTCTTCTATTTATGTAGATCTCTTATAGTTTCTTGAAGTAGGCTTTTACAGTTTTCTTTGTACAGGTCTTTTGTGTCCATGGTAAGAATTATTCCCAAGTATTTTATTTTTTTCATAGCTGTTGTAAATGTTATTGCTATCCTTATTTCTTTTTTCATCAATCTCTTTGCTGGTGTAGAGGAATCCAACTGATTTTTGTATATTGATCCTGTATCTTGCCACTATGCTGAATCTTTCAATAAGTTCAAGAATTTTCTTGCTGAGTCGCTTGGCTTTTCTAAGTATTGGATTATATGATAGTTTTACTTTTTCTTTACCAATTTGGATGCCTTTGATTTCCCTTTCTTGCCTTGTTGCCTGCCTAGTACTTCCAATACAGTGTTGAATAGAAGTGGAGATAGAGGGCATCCTTGTCAGGTTCCTGTCTGCAAGGGGAATGTTTAAGTTTTTCTCTATAGAAAATAATGTGTGTTGTTGATTTTGCATATATGTCCTTTATTATGCTGAGAAATTTCCCTTTTATTTCTATTTTTATGAGAGTTTTTATCAAGAGCGAGTATTGGATTTTATTAAATGCTTTTTCTGTATCTATTGATATGATTATGTGATTCTTTTTCTTTATTTTAATTATGTGATGGATTATGTTGATTATTTTTCTAATGTTGAACCATCCTTACATAGCTGGTATAAATCTCACTTGCTCATGATGTATCATTTTTTTGATATGTTGTTGGAGTCTATTGACTGGGATTTTGTTGAAAAGTTTTGAATCTATATTCATGAGTAATATTGGTCTGTAGTTTTCCTTTCTAGTGGTGTCTTTGCTTTGCTTTGTATCAGAATTATACTTGCTTCATAAAATGAATTTGAGAGGATGCCATCATTTTCTATGTCCTGGAATAATTTGAGTAGGATTGGTCCCAGTTCTTCTCTGAATGACTGGTAGAATTCTCCAGTGAAATCATCTGGGCCAGAAGTATTTTGTTGGTAATTTTTTAAGACCTGTTCAATTTCTTCTTTTGTTATGTGTCTGTTCAAGTTTTCTACCTTACCCTGTATTAGTTTAAGTAAGTAGTGTGTTTCTAGAAATCTGTCTATTTCTTCTAGGTTTCTAAATTTGTTGAAGTACAGTTCTTCATAGCATCCTGATATTACTTTTTTTTTAGTTTCTGTAGGTTCTGTTGTGACATCACTCTCATCATTTCTTATTCATTTTATTTGCATCTTCCTCTTTTCCTTTTTTAAGTTTGCCAATGGTTTGTTGATTTTATCAACCTTTTAAAAAAATCAACTTCTAGTCTTATTGATTTTTTTTGTAGTCTATTTTCTGTTTCACTTATTTCTGCTAGAATCTTTATTATTTCTTTTCTTCTGACTACTGTAGGTTTTTTTTTTATTTTTTGGCTGCTGTTTTTCTAATTGTTGGAGATGTTGGGTTAAAGTCTTGATTGGCTCTTTCTTCTTTTTTGATGCATGCATATGTTGCTGTAAATTGTCCTCTGATCACCTCTTTTGCTGTATCATAAAGACTTTAGTACGTTGTGTTTTCATTCTCATTTAATTCAAGGGAATTTTTAATTTCATTTTTCATTTCTTCTCTTATCCAGTCACTTTTGAGGAGATTGTTATTCAGGTTCCATGCATTTACTGTTTTTCTGTTGGTCTTTCTAGTGGTGATTTCTACTTTTATAGTATTGTGATCTGAGCAGATGCTTTGCAATATTTCAATGTTTTTAAATCTATTGAGGCTTGGTTTGTGGCCTAACATATGGTCTATCTTGAAGAATGCTTCTTATGTGCTGGAAAAGATTGCATATTGTGCTGTTGTTGGGTAAAGTGCTCTGTACATATCTGTATGGTCAAGTTGGTTGATCATATTTTTTAGTTCTACATCTTTATTGAGTTTCCTTCCTTTTTTTCTATCTTTTATTGAAAGAGGTGTATTAATATCTCCTATTATTAGTGTGGAGTCATCTATTTGTCCTTTCAACTCTGTTAAAGTCTGATCATGTATTTTTAGGCTCTTTCTTTGAGCACGTATGTATTTATTATCGTTATGCCCTCTTGTTCAATTCATGCTTTTATCATTATATAATGTCCTTCTTTGTCTCTTATGGTCATTTTTGCCTTAAAGTCTATTTTATCAGAAATTAACATTGCCACTCATGCCCTTTTTTTGGTTGCCATTTGCTTGATATATCTTTTTCCAATCTTTAATTTTTAGTCCATTTTTGTCTTTGGGTCTAAGGTGAGTCTCTTGTAGATAGCATATTGATGGGTCATGTTTTACTATCCAATCTGCAACTCTCCACCTCTTGCGTAGTGCATTTAACCCATTAACATTCAGTGTAATTATTGACAAGTATGAATTTATTGATGTTATTTTGTATGTGCTTTTTTCATGGTGATTTCTTTGTTCCATGTAACTTTCTGTGTTGAGCTCATTTTGTTTATGAATCATGTTATCGTCTCCTTCATTGCTGTTATTTTAGAATTGCTAACTATTTGTGCTTGTTGTCTTTTTTATTTTGGTACAAAGTTTTATTTATTTTAAGTTGCCATGTGATTTGCTATTTTCTTCCCAAATTCAAAACAGTCTGTTCTATCTCACAATTGTCTTGAATTCCTCACTATTAGACATTCTTTAACTACAGTATTTATTCCCTCCTCTTGGTTTCTGGATGACCTCATTTACCAATTGATGACTCTGCTTCCCAGTTTATAGTCTTGTAAACTTATTTTACTATGTCTACTCTTATAACTGGGTTGGTTTTTGGGTTATGCCATCACACATTCTTCTCTGTCCAAAGGGCTCCCTTTAAAATCTTTTTTAATATTGGTTTAGTGTTAACAAATTCCCTTAATTTCTGCTTATCTGGAAACCTCCTAATTTCACTCTCATATTTGAGGGACAGTTTTGCTGAGTATATAATTCTTGGTTGCAAATTATTTTCTTTCATGTTTTTATATATATCATCATATTTTCTTATTTCTTGCATGGTTTTTGCTGAGAAATCAGAGCATAGTCTAATTGGTTGCAGGATTATTTTTTTGTCTTTGGATTTGGTGAGTTTGATGATGATATGTCTTGGTGTGCTTACTCTCTGATCTGCACTGAACACGTTCCCTTGTTACCCTACCGAGAGGGACCAGGTCTTCGGGAGCAAGGTAAGCACGGGCGCAGCACAGAGTAGCAGGCCAGAAGAGCAGGAGGAAGGGGTGGAACCCAGGAAGCCAAAGAGAAGA
>NW_006921642.1:9491921-9498774 GCF_000298275.1 Orycteropus afer afer
ATGTCTTGGTGATTTTCTTTTGGGGTCTATCCTGTTTGGGGCATGTTGAACTTCTTAAATATATATATTCTCATTTTTCATCTAATATGGGAAATTTTCTTCCAACAAATCATTGACAATTTTCTCTGTACTTTTATCTGTCTCTTTCTATTCTGGATTTCCAATTACACATAAGTTATTCCTGTTGATGGTGTTCCACATAAATCTTTGGGTTACTTCACTATGTTTTGATCTTTTGTCTGATTGATCCCTTAAAAAAATAATATCAAGGTATTTGTCTTCAATTTCATTAATTCTGTCTATCATTTCTAATTCTTTATTTATTTTGTCAATTTGTTCTTGTATTGTCTTCCTAAATTGTTCTAAAGTTTTGTCTATGTTTTCCTTAATTTTGTCAGTGTTTTCCTTGATATTGTCAGTGTTTTCCTCTTTCTTGACCCATTTATAGTACCCATATATAATTCTTTTGAATTCCCTTTCAGGGAGTCCCAATGCTTCTTCTTCCTCATAGATGTTGTCTGAGTTTGTATCCTGGTGTCTTGTTTCTATTACTTTAGCTTGCTTTTTTTGTGTGCACTGTGATGTTTTGTTTTCCCTGAAACATTATGGTGTTGTTTTATTTATGTTTAGGTGCTCTGGTGGATTAATGCCTGTGGCATTTGACTGCTAACCAAAAGTCTGACAGTTCAAACCCACCAGGTGCTCCTCAGAAGGAAGATGGGTCAATATGCTTCCTTAGTGGTACTACTTTTGAAACCCAAGGAGGGATTCCTATAAGTCAGATCTGACTCAATAGCAGTTTTCTTCCTTTTCCTTTTTATTTATGTCTAATTTGTGGTTGTATGTTAGTGTGATTAGCACAAGAAAAAAATGCACTAAATGAGAAGAAACATTTTCAAAATATATTTAAAAAGGATTAAAATAATATAATAGTGAAGAGAGAGAGAGAGGAGCAAGAGAAACCACAACCTCTTGAGAAAGAGGAATGAGAGAAAAGAGCAAGAGTAGTAAAGATAAAATGGAAAATTGTAAAAGGGAAAACAAGGAATAGAAAGAACCAAACAAAAAAGAATAAGAGTATCAGGAAAAAGAAAGAAAAAAAGCAGGAATAGGAAATAGGGAAAAAAAAAGGAAGAAAGGAGAAAGATAAAAGAGAAAAAGTATAATTAAAAAACAAAACTGTGGGGGGCAGAGTACAGCACTAAGGTGTGTTAAGACACAGGCTGGGATGGAATTTCTGCTGGTCAAGAAGGTGGGTGGAGGTGGCAGAGGTCTGTATTCCTGTTCACCAAGATGGTGAAGGGTATAAGAGCAACAAAGGGAATATTGCTCCTTTTTCATCATCAGCCTCCAGCACAGTCACCCATGTTGTCTTCAGTAGGTAAAGCATACTTTTAGGTCACTGTCCAGGGAAGAATGCCACTCACAAACATCCAAAATGTCCACGACCACCTGTGAACATTCAAAATGGCTGCATCATCAGGACATCTGCCACTGGCAGTCCACAGGCCCATTTGTCTCCTTCCCTGCTGTTTTCCTTCCTGGTTGTCCAGGTACCAATGCAGTCCTTGCCCTTGCAGTCCTGGATGGGCAGAGCTGATTCTCAGGTTGCTATAGGGAAATATTCAAAATGGCTGTGCCTTAGGCAGCTGACAGTCTACCACTCTATTTGTATCCTCATTCATTATTGTATTCAAATTTTTCTCCTAGTTGATATTTAATCTCCCTCTTTATCCTTCCCTTCTAAGCTCAGGTTTCCAGGATCATCTTCTGCATTGGTTTCACTTGGTTTCTCATTGCTTTGTTGCAGAGAGTGTGTGTAGCTTATCTGTCTATTCCACCATCTTGCCAGAGCTCCAGAATAAATTAATTTTCCATTCAATAGTTCATACACATTTTCCTTTGTGACATTGATTGAAATCCCCAAAATGTAATAGCTTTCTTTCTACTTTCTCCCTGTGGTTGCTTTTTACCTCTGTCCTTTCCTGTGCATTACTGCCTTCACAGATTTCTCCCTGTGCAAATGCTACCGTTCTGATCTCCCAAGGTTTATTGTTCTAAGTAATACATTTCCCTGGTGTAGTTATTTATCTCATGGAACAGTCTATTATTTGGCTGAAAGTTAAGGTATGGGAGTGAGTTCAATTCCAGGCTTGAAGGTTAAGAAGGGGCCATGGTCTCAGGGGTTTCACCAGCCTATCAGACAGTAAGCCAGTCTTTTTAAAATTTTGTTTGAACTTTGTTGCATATTTTTTCTGCCATTGCATCCAGGATCTCTAGTTTTGATTCCTTTCCAAGTGGTTGGCGGTGGTAGCTGGGCACCATTTAGTTCTTCTGGTCTCAGAGTCATGTAGGCTGAGGTTCCCATGGTCTACTAGTCCCTTGGACTAATGTTTTGCATGAGTCTTTGATTTCTTCATTCTTCTTTTCTCCAAGTGGGGAGAAACCAATAGTTGCATCTTACATTGCTTGTAAGCTTTTAAGACTCCAGTCATTACTCACCAAAATAGGATGTAGAACAGTACTTTTCTGTACTATGTTATGCCAGTTGAGCTTGTTGTGCCCTGCAAACATGGTCCCAAACCCACAGGCCCAGAGACTCACTCCCTAAGGTGTTTGATTGTAGCTAAGAAGTTATCATAACTTTGTCACCTGTTAATTCTGTTACACATATGGATATTTTTACAGCACATACAAATATGTATGGAGAAATATCATGTGCCAAACCTATATATGGTCATGGACTTATTCCCATTTGCCTACCTGTACCTGAGCATCTTACCTGTCTACCTATTTATCCACCCATAAATTAATACTTGTTATTACTAATAATGCAGTATTGTATCACATTCATTTTATAGAGGAAATATTTTGAGGCACAGAGAAAGCCATTCATTCATATATTCACCCATCTATAGATCTGTATTGATATCCACTAATATAGGAATTGGGAATAAAGGATGAACAGCAATTAAGTCCCTTCTGTCATAACAATTACATTTTATATAGGCAAAAAGACAATGAACACACAAGAAAAAAGCATATATATATATATATATATATATATATATATACACACACAATATATATACATATATATATATATATATATATACATATATATACATAAACACACACATATGTGTGTGTATGTGTGTGTCTTTCTGTCTGTATGTGTATGATGTAATACTTGGAAGAAATAAATACAAAGAAGAAGTGTAAATATGTGGAAGTGTCTTTAAATTTGTGTCTGGGTCACCAAACTAACCAAACTCACTGCCGTCGAGTCAATTACAACTCAAAGCAACCCCTCCTTGGGTTTCCAAGGTGGTATCTATATGGAGGTAGATTGCCCAATCTTCTTTCTGAGGAGTGCTTTTGGGTTTGAACTGCCAGCCTTCTGGTTAGCATCAAATGCCTTAGACACTATGCCATGAGACTAGAGAAGAATTGAAATTTTTGATAGTAAAAGCCTAGATTATCTTTAAGAGACTGTTGATAGAATTATGTATGTTAAAGAAGATTCTGATGACTTCTCAGAAAAAGTGTGGAGAACTATATGTAAATACAAAGTAAGATATGGGTTCAGAGGATAATGACAATGCTGCATGGGTTAAGTTGGCTGAGGAGTGTCTGCTTCCTTTATAAGATGATAATTGAGAAGAAGTTCTAGTGATATTAGGGGAAAATCATCTGAATGCCTGGTTGAAGAAATTTCTGAGCAAAAAGAATGGAAAAGGCAAAGATTTCCAGACAGAGGTGTGTTTGAGGAGAGCAAGGAGTTCATGTGGCTCAAGCAGAGTCAGCAAGAGATAACGTAGAGTGACATGAGGTCAAAAGGGAATAGAAGCCAAGTCAATTAGAAACCTGAGGTCACTGTAAGGATTTGGCGTTTTATTTTGTATGAGATGGCAAGACATTGAAGAGTTTTGAGGAGAATATATGCTTTAAAAGATAACTTTAAAAAAGATAACATTGAGAAACATGGCCTTAAACCACAAGGGGAAATGGTAGAATCAGGAAGATCAGTGAAAAGATTATAGCAATCCTTCAGATAAAATGTGGCAGTGCCTTTTGAAAGATAGTAGATAGAAGTATTTAAAAGTGTTATGTGTGTGATATATTTTGAAAATAGAAGTGATTTTTAAAAAAATAGATTAAATAAGTTGTGTTAGAGAAAGTGAAGTGTTACGATATTTGGTCTCAGTGTAGAAAAATTAAGATAACTTTTATCAAGATGGATTCATTTAGAGGAAGAAAATAAAGAGTTTAGTTCTGAACATGAAAAAATTGAGCTATGAAACCTTGGAAAATTAAGAAAATTCCCCAAATGCACATTGGTGTATAAGTACCAGAGGTAACGTTTTTGTTAGTTGTCATTAAGTCAAGTCCATCATGACTCATGGTGAACCCATGTGTGTCAAACCAGAACTGTGTTCCACAGGGTTTTCAAGGTGTGAAATTATGGAGGCAGATCTCCATGTTTGTCTTCTGAGATGCCTCTGAGTGGGTTTGAACCACTAACTTTTCAGCTAGTAGTACAGCACTTAACCATTTGTACCACCCAGGGTCTCATCAACAGTAAGATTAGGACCTGATAACATGAGCACAGAATTTTGACTCTTCCTGTAAGATTTGTCTTAGTCACTTTTTCAGCATTGTGAAGCCTAAATTTTCACATATAATAGGCACATGAAATAAATGACAAGTGGCTGGCAGTTGTCTGGCACATATCGAGGAAATAAAAAAGATAAAGAAAATAATTATTTAATTCATATTTTAAGCCTGAAATAGAAATCTCTCAATCATGAAACAGTTGAGAAAAGTAAAAATGACAGATATTTTAAATTTTAGCTAATATTTGATACTCTATACAGGTATTAAAGATCTTTTGTAATTCACTCAGAAATCTGAGCACGCTTTTCTTACTAGAAAGAATTAGAACTATAGTCAAAGACAAACTCTTGTGTGATTTTATGAACAAGTTAAAATATGGGGTAAGTTGTTAAGATTTATTTACTTGCTAGAGAAAAATCAAAGTGTTCATAAGGGGAAAAAAAAAAGAAACTTCTAAAATAAAATAAATCCTTGCTGCAATTGAGAAGGTAAGTACAAGAAATAAGAAAAGTTTTTTTTCAACAGATATATTAAATATATTCATTACCATGGTGAAGTATAATCCATACTGAAGCCTGTAGCCTTTGATCTTTATCAACGTTTCAAGTCCTCTTTGCTTATACCTCAACATAAAGACAATAAAAGAGTTCACAAATTAATCAATAAACAACATCATGATAAACAGAGAAAATATTGAAGCTGTAAAAGATTTCATTTTACTTGGATTCATAATCAACACCCATGGAAGCATCAGTCAAGAAAGCAATTGACATATTGCATTGGTCAAATATGCTGAAAAGATAACTTGAAAGTATTCAAAGCAAAGATGTCACTTGGAGTACTAAGGTGTGTCTGACTAAAGCCCATGGTATTTTCAATTGCCTCATATGCTTGTGTAAGCTGAAAAATGGATAAGGAAGACCGAAAAAGAATTGATGCCTGTGGTGGTTAAGTTTGTGTGTCAACTTGACTTGGCCTGGTTGAGTAGCTGGGCAGCTGGATGTAGTGTTCCCCATGATGAGACTGGTAATAAACTCCATGGTGGAATCTACTGTGAGCAGCTGTATAGCTGTCTCGGGGATGTGGTCTGCTTCCTGTATATAAGGAGAAGCCTTGGGTAATAGTCTCTAGCTGATAGCTTGCTTGAACCCTGCACATAGCCAAGTCATTGTTCAGTAGCTTGACAGGCTCTGCTGGTCTGGAGACATTCAATGGACTTGAATCAATGGCCTGCTGTGTGGTTTGGTAATATCAGGACTGTGCCTTTTCACTTGTCAACCTTGGGTTTGTCCGACTCAGCAGCCAGCAGCTGTCTGAGTGGAGAGATGCCTCAAGCTTCAGTGGGCCAGGAGCAAGAGGCAGAGCTGAAGCCCAAGGTTGAGGGGCTTTCACCCAGACCCTGGAGTTGGTACTTTGAACTCGGACTTAAAGCCTCCAAACTGAGAGAATAAATCCTGTTTGTTAAAGCCATCCCATTTGTGGTATATTTCTGTCAGAGCGGCACTTGGTAACCAAAACAATGCTTTCGAATTATCAGGTTGGTGAAGAATATTGAACATACAGACTATGCACTGTTGCCAGAAGAAAAAAATCATTTTTCTTGGAAGAAGTACAGCCAGATCATCCTTACAGCTGAGGTTGGTAAGGCTATGTCTTGAGTACTTTGGGCATATTATTATGAGGAACCAGTCCCAAGAGAAAGGCACAATGTTTGGTAAACAAGGAAGTCTGTGAAAAAGAGGAAGACTCTCAATGAGATGTATTGACACAATGCTTGCAACAATGAGCTGAAGCACAGGAATGATAGTGCAGATGGTATGGGAGTGAGCAATATTTTGTTCTGTTGTACATGGGGTTACTATTAGTTGGAACTGACTCAATGTCACCTAATAACAATATTATTTATTATATAGAGATATATATGACAAGATAAACACAAAAGTATTAAGTAAAACATAAAATGCTCATCGATAGAGGTAAAACAGTACTTATTTACTGCTCTTACTCTTCTGGGACTGAGCAGATTGGCCTAACTGGAAGGATTTTTGCAGGTTGACTCCATACTCCTGCTACATGGAGTACAAGGAGACTACTGAAGACAATTTGCCAGAGTCTAGCCAAGGATTCCTTTTTGACAAAAAGAAAGTTGTCAAAAAGGAAATGGAACGCATAAAGATTGATATCCTCAGCATTAGTGAGCTGAAATGGACTGGTTTTGGCCATTTTGAATCAGACA
>NW_006921642.1:9501319-9522262 GCF_000298275.1 Orycteropus afer afer
AGGCCTTCAACGAGATGGATTGATACGATGGCTGCAATGATGGGCTCAAGTATAGCAGGGATTGTGGGGCTGGTGCGGGATCGGGCAGTGTTTCATTCTGCTGTGCATGGGGTCGCTATGAGTCGGAAATGACTTGACGGCACTTAACAACAACAACAACAACAGCCAAAGATTTCCAAATTGCTGTGGACAAATTGAAAACTCTTAAGATTGAATTGTTAGAACACGAGTCAAGGGAGTGGAATCCAAAAAAAAAAAAATAAAATAAAATAATAAGTTGATGAAAATGTTCAAGTGGACACTTTGGAAGGTAATGAATAGAATAGTTTTCCACAATTGGGATTTTACAATAGGACACTCTTGTTATTACTGGTGCCGTCCAGTCAATTCTGATTCATAGTAATCCTATGTACAATGGAACTAAACACTGTCTAATTGTGATCCATTCTTAATATCTTACTATGTTTGAGCTCATCATTGCAGCCACTATGTCATTCATTCCATCTCGTTGAGGGTCTTCCTCTTTTTCTCTGACCTTCCACTTTACCAAGCATGATATCCTTCTCCAGAGACTTATCACTTCTGACACTTGACCAAAGCAGGTGAGAAGAAATCTGACCATTCTCTCTTCTAAGCATTATTTCTGGCTGCTTTTCTTCCAGGAAAGTTTTGTTCATTCTTCTGGCAGTCCATTTTTCAGTATTCTTCACAAACACCACAATTTAAAGGCATCAGCTCTTCTTTGGTCTTCCTTATTCTTTGTACAGCTGTCATATGCATATGAGGTGACTGAAAATAAATGGCTTGGGTTGGGCACACCTTAGTCTTCAAAGTGACGTCTTTGCTCTTCAACACTTTAAAGAGATCTTTAGCAGATTTGCCTAGTGCAATATGTGATCTGATATCTTGATTGCTACTTTTATTAGTGTTGATTGTGGATCAGAGTAAAATGAAATCTTTGATACCTACAAACTTTTCTCCATTTATCATGATGTGGCTTACTGGTCAAGTTGAGAGGATTTTTATTTTCTTTGTGCTGAGGTGTAATTTATACTGCAGACTATGTCTTTAATCTTCATTAGTAAGTGCTTCAAGTCATCTTCACTTTCAGCAAGCAAGGTTGTGTCATCTATACATTGCAGATTATTAATTAGTCTTTCTCCAATCCTAATGATGCATTTTTCTTTATATAACCTAAATTTTCAGATTATTTGCTCAACATACCAATTGAATAATTATGGTGAAAGGATACAACCCAGATTCACACCTTTCCTGACTTTAAACCATGCAATATTCCCTTTTTCTGTTTGAACAACAACCTCTCAGTCTATGTATAAGTTTTTCATGGGAACAATTAAGTATTATGGAATTTCTATTCTTCACAATGTTCTTTATAATTTGTTATGATCCAGCTTGCATTACTAGACATTCTCTTTCAATATACTGCTGCAACTGCTTTTGAATTATCTTCAGCAAAATTTTACTACATGCAATATTAATGATATTATTTTTCAATAATTCACACACTCTATTGAATTATCTTTCTTTGTAATGGGCACAAATATGGTTCTCTTCCAATCATTTGGCCAGGTAACTGTCTTCTAAATTTTTTGGTGTAAATAAGTAAGCACACCCAGTTCTGCATCTATTTGTTGAAACATCTCAATGTTTATTTTATCAATTCCTGGAGCCTTGTTTTACATCAGTTTCTTCAGTGCATCTTGGACTTTTTCCTTCAATACTATTGGTTCTTGATCATATGCTGCTTCCTGATGTTTGAACATCCAATCCGTTTTGGTACAATGACCCTGCATTTCTTCCCTCTACTTTTGATGCTTCTTGCATTGTTCAATATTTTACTCACAGAATCCTTCAATATTGCAACTTTCATTTTAAATATTTCCTCCAGTTCTTTCAGCTTGAAAATTGCTGGGAGTGTTCTTGCCTTTGGGTTTTCTAATTCCAGGTCTTTGCACATTTCATTATAATACTTTACTTTGCCCTCTTTACCCTCCCCTTTGAAATCTTCTGTTCAGCTCTTTTATTTTATCATTTCTTCCTTTCACTTTAACTACTCTCTCTTCCAGAGCAAGTTTGAGTTTCTTCTGACATCCATTTTGGTCTTTTCTTCATTTCCTGTCTTTTTAATGGACTTTTGCTTTCTTTATGTATGATGTTCTTGATATCATCTGGCCTTCAGTCACTGGTGTTCAATGAATCACATCTGTTCTTCAGATGGTCTCGTAATTCAGGTAGGTTATATTTAAGGTCATGGTTTGAGTCATGTGGACTTGTATTAATTTTCTTTAGCTTCAACTTGAACTTGCACATGAGCAATTGATGGTCTGTTTCACAGTCAGCTCCTGAGCCACATTTTGACTGATTATATTGAGTTTCTCCATTTTACCTTTCACAAATTTAATCGATTTGATTTCTGTGTATTCCATTTGGTGAGGTCCACGTGTATAGTTGACATTTATGTTGTTGAAAAAAAAGGTATTTGCAAGGACTAAGTGGTTTACCAAAAAACCAAACTCACTGCTGTCGAGTTGAATCCAACTCATAGTGACCCTTCCAGGTTTCCGAGGCAGTATCAGTATGGAAGTAGATTGCCCAATCTTCCTTCTGAGGACTGGCTGGTGGGTTTAAACCACCAGCCTCCTGGTTAGCAGTCAAATGCCTTAGGTACTACACATGCCGTTTTGTTTCATGTGATCTCTGGCATCATTTTATCACTAAGTCCATATTTTCCAACTACCGATGCTTCTTCTTTGTTTCCAACTTTCATTCCAATCATCAGTAATTATCAACTCATCTTGATTGCATGTTTGGTCAATTTCAGATTGCAGAAGTTGGTAAAAATCTTCTATTATTTAAACTTTCACTTTGGTGGTTGGTTTGTATGTTTGAATAATAGTCTTATTAACTGGTTTTCCTTGAAGTCATATGGATATTATCCTATCATTGACAACATTGTTCTTCTGGATAGATCTTGAAATGTTCTTTTTGATGATGAATGTGATGCCACCCCTCTTCAATTTGTCATTCTCAGCCTAGTAGATATGATTGTCTGATTCAAGTGGTCAATACCTGTTCATTTCAGCTCACTATGCCCATGATATCAATCTGTATGCATGTTACGATAGGACAGTAGACTATGTGAAAAGGCCCAATTCAGTTCAGGACACAAAGAAGGAACAGGTACCATTCAGAAGAAGATATCATAACTGAAAAAATTATTATGAAAAAAAATTAAATGATTTTTATCACTGATGATCAAAGAAAAAGAAATAGAATATTCATTTATTCAACAAATATTTTTTGAATTTCCTCTATGTGCAGGCATTGGGAATACAATAGTAAATAAAATAAATAAATAAACAAGTCTCTATCCCCATGGGGACTATATTCTTATAAGTAATTATAAAAGTTATACAACATTTAAAAATATATTCTGTGTTTGATAGTATTAAACGCAATAGGAAAAAAAAGGAAATACAGAGGTATATATAGAAGAAAAACTGAGCTGGCAAGAGTAGCCATTTAAAATAATACAGAAAGAAAAGGACTTTGTGAGAAAGTGACATTTGAACAAAGATCTGAAATAATATGTTATTGTACAGAAATGGTAAAAATATAGTAAACTTATGTTTTTAAGGTTAACTGTGTTTGAATCCACATCCTATTGGATACTGTGTCCTATATTTCTCATTTGTACATTTGGAATAATAGAGTGAATTAGGAATACTATTAGTATTAATGAAAGTCTCTGGTAGAGCAAAAGGTTAAGTGCTGGACTGGTAGCTGAAAGTTTGGCTGTTCAAACTCACATGGAATCACCTTGGAAAACAGCCTGGTGATGTGCTTCTGAAAGATCACTGTCTTGAAAACTCTATAGGGCAGTTCTACTCTGTACATGTCTAGTTGCATGAGTTGAATCAACTCAATAGCAATTAACAACAATCTCCGACAAAATAAATGTGTATTTTGGGAATACCACATTTTACAATTCTAAGATCATACTTAACTATAGAAACCTCTTCAGAGTGTTGTGTGGCATAAATGAATAATAAGGGAAAATAATTCCATGATATCTGAGATGTTTTGTGACAGAGGGAAAGCTAGCAAATTTAGTTCTCATTTATTATTGTTAGAAAACTATTACAGTATTGTTTTGAATGATGATGCTTAATGTTGATAAGGAGGTGACAATAAGTCTTGGTAAAGATCTAGCAAAATCAGTAAAATTAAGACCCAATCTTATTAATTAGAATTCTTTTAGATTCATAACAGAAATACTTACTTAAATAACTAATAACTTTATTAATGCCTTACAGGGAATCTGGAAGAGTTAGTGTAGCCATCATAGCTAGTTATTTAGAGATTCAATGATGCCATTAAAGACTCTTTTTTTTTTGAAACTTCATTTCTCCTTTTTACTGTTTTTAGTGTTGTTGGCTTCTTCCTTAGGGTTGTTACATGATGGTGACAACAATTACACATTTATATTAAGACATGGCCCTATTAGAACTTTGTTGCCTAATGAGATAGCCACTGGCTGTGTGATAAATAAATTTAAATTAGTTAAAATTAAATTAAATTAAACTTTAAATCCAAGTATTACTGAAAAGATCATAGATGTATAACTGTTTTTTAATGTCATTTTTTGTTAATTTTTTTTCTTCCTGTTTCTTTTCTCTGATTTATGCTATATTCTAAGAGAAGTAACTATTAAAATGTATGTAAACACATGTATGCATATATAGATAGACAGATACATATCTATATGTTAACCAGTAAAATGACATTTTCTCAGCCAATGTGCACACAACAACAACAATATGATATGGGAAAACATTCTTAATTAATATGTGGAGAAGAAAGAATATTGCATATTCCATATGATTATAACTGAAAAAACATACTCAGAACTTATATTTTGAAAGAAGATATAGATATTTGAACAATAGCAATAAAAATATAGGTGACAATTTTTCTTACTTTCCACATTTTATCAATTGTATATTATTTTTTAAGATTCAAGTATTTAAAAATCTTTTAAAATGAAAATGAGGAAGAAACAAATGTGTATTTTAGGAATACCACATTTTAAAATTCTTGGGTCATATGCAACTATTTCACAGTTACCTCAGATCAATTCTTCTAATAGTAAAAGAAAACCAGGGAAGGATATTATTCCCTTAAGTGTTGAATATGCATTGTCATTTCTTTTATATACATATCATAAAACATCTAGATGGACCAGTTCATACTTAATAATTTAATACCTTATAGAACTGAATTCTCTATCTTTAATAGGTTTTTGTTTTGTCCAAAATAAATAAATAAATGTAGCTCAAACCTTTCTAACTGAGCTCCAGAGAGCTTGCTTTGAAAGTATATGCTTTAGACTTTGTGGGCTAAACAGTTAAATATTCTACTACTAGCCACCCAGAGGTGCTTCATGAGACAGACTTGGTGATCTTCTTCTTAGAGTTCACATCTATTGAAAATCCTTGGAAATACAGTTCTACTCTGACACATAAGGAGTTAAAACTGATTCTTCAGCAGCTAACAAGATCACAACTATTCACATCTTCTACTCGAGCATGGAAACAGCCAAAAATACACATAAATAAATGGGTACAACCATGTTCCATTAAAACTTTGTCTATAAGAACAAGGAGTGGGCTGGATTTGGCCTGTTGGTCATAGTTTGAAACCCCCCATTTTAAACCATAAAATAAACTCAATATCTGCAATCCTTTGGTTTGCATTTAATAAAGATAAATAAACATTTTATTCTCATGTCTCTCTTGCTTTCCATATTCTTTTAGAATATTTAACTATATTTTTTCAATAAAAAAAATCAGGGTAGATTTAAATTCACGAGCATAAACCTTTGTTAAATAATATGGGAAGATTGGCAAACATAATCTAAATATTAATTCTTAATGACGAATGAAATAATTAGAATTCATAAGTATTATTTGAGAAGATAAACACAGCACATAACTTATTTTACCTACTATACCTCTCAATAAGCTGTATTACAATTAGGATATTAACAATACATTGATAATATTAAGGTTAATATATTAAGATGAATCAGATGAAATTGCTGTTTGGTAGATAAACATTGGAAAAAATCACAGGTCAACCTATTAATTATAACTAGAATTTTTTATTACGATGTCTATATGGAAATACCTAGAGCAAGTTCTGGGTAGATGGAGAAATCTTGTTCACAACTACGTACATGTAGAGGGCTCACAACTTTTGACTACCTTCATGAAATTCAATGCTGGTCAATATCCGAAAACCTAGAAGAAATCAAGCTATTTCTATTGAAAGATGACCATAGTACATGTGCTTAGTTTCTCTATATCTTTTTTTTTGGTTTGTTTTTATAGAAATGTGTATTTGTGGAGGAATCTTTTATGTATGAAGCAGTCAGAAGTTTTTATTCATTTAGCAAGAGTTATGAAAGAACTATCAAAAGGAAACAAGTGCTATGGTGAGGTGAAAAGAGAGTGGATTAATACAATCTCTGGAAATTTTGCAGCCAAAGACAATTTCCATTTTAGTGATCAAAAAAAAAAAGAAAAAAGAAAAAAAAAAGCCAATCAGGTCTATATCACACAAAATTGCAAATCATGACATAGAATAACATATATAGCACATTTTTACAGTGAGGTAGAAAGTTTGGTTTGTCATGTTGTTTTCTCAGAGTATTTACAGATTTCTAGAGAGTGGCTAATTGTTCTCCAAAAGTATATTTTTGTTGCTTTCTCCATATTTCCAGGTCTAAGAAATGTTAGACTGAAAAAAATTGAGGCCTACTGATGCATGTATCAATGGCAACATCATGAACTTTCATCTGTTGCTGCTGGTAGTTTTATTATAAAAACGTGTGCATTTTTAGAATTTTTTTTAGAAAGAAATTATGGCAATTGATAGCTTTATAAGTTATCCTTCTTACTTTATTTTACATGAGATTTTCACTTTAAGGAAAAAAAATTCCCTTGAAGCAATATTACAAAACCTCTGTTAGGGTATTATATGTATGGGAAGACTCTGAGAAAACAAACCTATGGACTGAAGCTAATGAATTATCTATGGGTCTAAGTTCAGATTTCCTGGGTTTACTTAACAAGATGAATATATTCAAAGAAATAAATGCCATCACTATTTCTTTATCTGCTAGCAAATAGCAGTATCAATAGATTTTATTTCATAAGATATACATATTGCTTTACATATGGTAGCCCAGAAAATATAAATAGTCAGAAATAATGTAAATTCCCGTAAAGCATTTATGAAATGTATTGATGCTGTCAGTCTTTATTTATTATACTGTGCCATAAAGTCTAGACAGAGTAATAGTGCATTCTTTGTAGAGGCATGCATTTCGAAAATCATTGAATTTGCTGTTAAGCCAACCCGAGTCTTATTCATGAATTTTTTACAGTTGGTTTTACATTCCAGTTACAGAGAAAAATAATTTGTGATACCTTTTCCCTTTCTTATTCTATTAGAATTCTGTTTTTAGTATTAACAAGAAACTTTTAATTTAGCCATTGAGCTATGTCTTGAATTTGCTTTGTTTATTTCACACATTTCAATTTTCATCCAAATATTAACAATTTCAAATATCTTCCTTCCAAGAGTAGTTTCATATTGATACATTTTATGTCATTATAAGAAATATCCTCTTTTAAAAAAATTCAAATTAATTACAGATCCTCTTCTAGCTACTGAGAAAAATAGTACCTTTAGCCCTGAAGGTTATTGTCCATTAGCGTAAATATGACCTGTTTTTTTTTAGCCTAAAAGCCATGGCTAAAAAACCTAGGTGTATGGAAAACACTCAACAAATCTGAAAGAAAAAATTGACAGTGCATGAGAGCTCTACTAAATCTTCAAAGATCTACAGTCATACACCATGTAACATCCATTTGTGCAACAACAGACTGGATATTCATTCCTGGTCCCATAAGGTTATAATAGAGTTCAGAAATCCCAATCAGAGAACATGATATAGTGAAAGCAACACTTTCTTGCATGCAACATGCATATATTATGTCTCTTTTATACAAAATGATTGTGCTGTCAAGGATGTAATGGATATATATATATATATATATATATATATATACAAAAAAAAAAAACCAAACTCCCTGCCATCAAGTCAGATCTGACTCATAGCAAACCCTCCTTCTGTTTCTGAGGAGGTATCACTATGGAAGTATATATAACTTACAAAACATATGCCTTGATAGTCAAAATAAACACCTCTGTTATGGTATTATGTATGTAGCATATTACACTTTCTATCTAAGAAATTTACAGCATAACAGTATATGCTTCTATGCATAGGCAGCAGCATCCAGTCTTATGTATAGAACGTCTCTTGAGTGTTGTAGTGTTATCTCTTCATTTAAGTTTCTTTTGAAAATATTACCATGAAGTGCATTATGATTCCTAAATGAAGAAAAAAAAAATACTAGTGATAACAACAGCAAGAGGCAAAGGAGAAGCATCAGTGTGGAAATGAAATAAAAGATTATTAAACAATACAAGTGTGGAAAATCAGTGAATACAATTGCTCATGATTCAGGCATGTCACACTCAACAATTATGATGATCCTTAAAAGCAAAGAAAAAATTATCCAAGCTATTAAAAGTTCAGCTCTGCTAAAAGCTACAAAGCTAACAAAAATGTGAGAGAGATCTATGTCAAATATGAAGAAATTGCTAATGACATGGATTGTGGACCAAATAAAAAGTGAATCCTATTCAACACATTGATCATTCCTGAGAAAGTACAAAGCTTCTTTGAGATGTTTACAGAAAAGACAGGACCAGACAACGATAGGGTGCTCATACAACGTCCAAATCATAAAGTGTCCTATTTCATAGAATGCATAGTGGATGCTAAGGGATGCATGACTGCAATTTCATGCAGCCTGGGCCTTCTTTGCACTGGGCAACCCATAAAATTCAACATCAATCATGGATTCATTCCCTTTACCCCAGCTCTCTTCTTGTTCCTCCTGATATGCAACTAAATGTTTGTTATTACCATCCCTGGAACTGATTCGACACACACTACTACTCAAAAGGAGAATCTATATTTAAATCATGGACTCTTCAATACTTTAAACATGTTTATTTCTCTCTTGCCTTACTCTTGGTCTTGTCCACAGGAAATTGATTTTTTACCTGACAGCCATCCATTTATAAAAAGGTGCTCTCTACAAACTTCTTTATCTTTCTTTGCTGATGGTCTAATTTTCTTTGTGCCCTATTTGTCTGTGCTGATATTTTTCTCCATGAGAAGAAGGTTATCTAACAAATGGCAATATATTTAATGCCAGTAATAGCAGCTGCTGAATTTTAAATTATCTTTCTTTTTCTCATGTTAACTTTCCTAGAAAAAGGACATGTTATATGTACATATAAATGTGACTATTTTAAATTTGCTCATGCAAGTAATACAATCAGAACTTCAGCTTTCCATCATTTGGTGGAGGAATAGCTCTCCATAAAGAATGACACTGTATTTTTCTGGAAATTTATGCTCTCAAGGCAGGCTGCCTTGTTTGAATCCTATCTCTACCACTAACAAACTTTTGACTTTGTCTGGGTACTTAAATTCCGTGTCCTTACTTTCCTCATCTACAGATATAAATATTAATATCTTCATAATGTTGTGCCACCCTCATTTGTTAGTTTGTCATACTGTGGTGGCTTGCATGTTTCTGTGAGCTGGAGGCTATGCCATTAGTATTTCTAATACCAGCAGGGTCACCCATGGAGGACAGTTTTCCACAAAGCCTCCAGACTAAGACAGACTTGGAAGAAAGAAGGCACTATCCACTCTCAAAGTATTGGTCAGTAAAAACCTTATGAATAGCAGTGAAACATTGTTTGATATGTTACTGGAAAACTTTATGAAAAGCCCTGAAACACTGTCTAATATGGGGCTGGAAGATGAGTACCTCAAGTTAGAAGGCACTCAAAATACAACTGGGGGAGTGCCTCCTCATGAGTGCTCATGAGGCATGACTCAAAATGGGAAGAAACAGCTGAAAATATACATTAATAATTGGCATGTGGAATATACAAAGTATAAATCTAGGAAAATTGGGAGTTGTCAAAAAATGAAATGGACCACATAAAGATCAAAATGCTACATTAGTGAGCTGAAATGGACTGGTACTGGCCATTTTGAATCAGATGATCATATGGTTTCCTATGCTTGGAATGCCAAATTGAAGATGAATGGTATAGCATTCATTGTCAAAAAGAACATTTTGAGGTCTATCCTGCAGTACAATACTCCCAGTGATAGGATAATATCCATATGCCTACAAGGAAGACCAATCAATAGCACTATTATTCAAATTTATCAACAAAAAATGAAGAAACTGAAGATTTTTACCAATTTATGAAGTGTGCAATTTACCAAATGTGCAATTAAGATGTATTAATTATTGCTGATGGTTGGAATGAGAAAGTTGGAAGCAAAAAAGAAGCAACAGTAGTTGGAAAATATTACCTTGGTAATAGAAATGGTGTCAGAGGTCACATGACAGAATTTCCCAAGAGCAATGACTTATTCATTGTAAATACCTTTTTTTTTTGTTGTTGTTTTCAAAAACATAAATGACAATTTTACTCATGGATCTGACCACATAGAATGCACAGAAATAAAATTGACTACATCTGTGGAAAAAGGCAATGGTGAAACTTAATATCATCAGTCAAAACAAGGCCAGGAGCTGACTGTGGAATAGACCATCAATTGCTCATGTGCAAATTCAAGTTGAAGCTGAAGAAAATGGAAATATATTTATGAGTGATAAAATATGACCCTGAGTACCTACCACCTGAAAATAGAGACCATCTAAAGAATAGATTTGACACATTGAACAACGACAAAAGACCAGACAAGTTGTGGGATGACATAAAGAACATTATACATGAAGAAAGCAAAAGTTCATTAAAAAGAGAGGAAAGGAAGAAAAGACCAAAATGGACATCAGAAGAGACTCTGAAAGTTTCTCTTAAACAGAGAGTAGCTAAAGGGAAAGGAAGAGGTGTTGAAATAAAATAAGTGAACAGAAGATTGCAAAATGCAGCTCAAGAAAGCAAAGTAAATTATTATAAAGCAATGTGAAAAGACCTGGAATTAGAAAACCAAAAGGGAAGAAGACACGTGGGATTTCTCAAGCTGAAAGAAACTGAGTAAATCCAATCCTTGAGTTGTAATATGGGCAAAATATTGAATGATGAAAAAAGCATCAAAAGAAGATGGAAGGAATAAACAGAGTCTCTGTACCAAAAAGAATTGGTTCAATTGTTCAATCATTTCAGGAGACAGCATAAGATCAAGAACCATGGTACTGAAGGAAAAATTCTTAGCCTTACTGAAAGAATTGGTGAAAAACAAGCCTTCAGCAATTGATGGAATACACATTTAAATGTTTCAACAAAAGAATGACACTCTGGAAGCTCTTACTTGTGTGTGCCAAGAAATTGAGAAGACCTGGCCAACCAACTGGAAGAGATTCATATTTGTACCTATTCCAAACAAAGATGATCCCACAGAATGTGAAAATTATTAAACAATATCATTAATATTGCATGCAAATAAAATTTTGCTGAAGATAATTTAAAAATGGTTGCAGCAGTATATTGACAAGGAACTTCCAGAAATTCAAGCTGTATTCAGAAAAGGATGTGGAATGAGGGATATCATTGCTGATGCAGACGGATCTTAGCTGAAAGTAAAACATACAAGAAATATGTTTACCTGTGATTTATTGACACTGTAAAGACATTTGACTGTGTGGATCATAAAAAATTATAGAGAACATTATGAAGAATAAGAATTCCATAACACTTGATTGTGTTCATGAGGAACCTGTACATAGATCAAGAGGCTGCTGTTCAAACAGAACAAGAAAATACTGCATGGTTTAAAATCAGGAAGGGCATGTGTCATGGTTGTATCCTTTCACCATACTTATTCACTCTACATGCTGAGCCAATCATCTGAGAAGCTGGACTATCTGAAGAAGAATACTACATCAGGATTGGGAGAAGACTCATGAACAACCTGCAATCTGCAGATGACACAGCCTTGCTTGATTACAGTGACAATGATTTGAAGAATTTATTGATGAAGATCAAAGACTACAGTCTTCAGTATGGATTACATCTCCACATAAAGAAAGCAAAAGTCCTCACAACTGGACCAATAAGAAAAGTCATGATAAATGAAGAAAAGATTAACATTGTCAGGGATTTCATTTTACTTGGATCTAAAATCAGCACTCATGGAAGCAGCAGTCAAGAAAGCAGAAGACATGTTGTACTGGACATATATGCTGAGAAATTCCTCTTTAAAGTATTAAAGAGCAAAGATGTCACTTTAAAGACTAAGGTGCACCCAACCCAAGCCATGGTATTTTCAATTGTCTCATATGGCTGTGAAAGCTGGAGAGTGAATATGAAGACTGAAGAAGAATTGATGTCTTTGAATTGTAGTGTTGTGAAGAATATTGAAAATGCCATGGACTGCCAGAAGAATACACAATTTTTTCCTGGAAGAAGTACAGACAAAATGCTCCTTAGAAGTGAGAATGGACAAACTTTATTTCACCTACTTTGGTCATGTTGTCAGAAAGGACAAGTCCCTAGAGAATGATATGCTTGGTAAAGTGGAGGGTGAGTGAAAAAGGGAAAGACTGTCAATGAAATGGATTGACACAGTAGCTGCATTGCATCTATGGGTTGAAGCATAGCAAGGATTGTGTGGATGGTGTAGTGTTTTGTTCTATTGTACGTATGGTCACTATGAGTCAGAATTGACTTGACAGCACCTAAGAACAACAACAACAGTATTGTGAGAATGAAATGAGTTAGTATGTGTAATGCTTTTATTTATGTGCCTGGTATATAGAAGGCACTCTATTAATATTGGCCAGCACTATTACTGCAACAACAGCTTTGTCTCAATATAGTCTTAGCTGTTTAGTTTATGTGACCAGTAGACTAGCATTTTAATTGTATTAACAATTATTTTGGACAGAATAACTACTTCATTAACCTTTAATTTAGACAGAATTTAAAAAGAATTTACTAGTAATGTTGTTATTACAGACATTGAGTGACACCCAAGAAAAGACTGACCCATATTATTCAATAATATTGAAGAATCATATCTTCCTTACAGTCAAGCAAAATCACCAGGAAAATACTATCCAAAGACATACAGATATAATGTAATCCCAATCCAGATTGCATCATCATTCTGTAAAAGACAGAAAAACTAAGCACTAACTTTCTATGGAAAGGAAAGAGAGCTCAGATAAGCAAAGCACCACCAAATAAGAACAAAGCAAGAGGTCTCACACACCCCTATATCAAATCCTGCTATACTACCATGGTAGTCAATAGCTTCATGTTGATACAATGACAGATACATAGACCAAAGGATAAGTGAGATTTGAGACCCAGAAATTCATCCACCTAAGGATGACTGACCTTTGACAAATGGCTGAATCTCATTAAATGGGATAGAGATAGTCTTTTTAACAGATGGTGCTGATGAAATTACATAATTATATGCAGAAAAATGAAACAAGATTCATACCTTTGACCATAAGCAAAAACTAACTCAAGATGGATCGAAGACCTAAATGTCAAACCTAAAATTATAAAGATCATCAAAATAAAAGTAGGAACAAACATGGAGGCCCTAATACATGGTAAAAGTACAGTATCATACATATTTAAAAATGCACAAACAGCCGAAGACAACTAGATGACTGCAAATTCATAAAATTTAAACATTTATGCTAATCAAAAGGTTTAATTAAAAGAGTAAAAATAGAACTTACACACTGGGAAAAAAATTGATAGAGATATATTGGACAAGAGTCCAATCTCTACAATGTATAGAAAATGTCAACATATCAACAACAGGAAAAGCAAACAATCCAATTAAAAAATAGGCAGAAGACATTAATAGACACTTCACTGAAAAGACATTCAGGCAGACAATAAACACAAGAAGAGATTTCTCAAGATCATTAGCCATTAGAGAGATGAAAAGCAAAACAATAGTAAGATATCATCTTACACCAGTATTGACAGAAAAATTTAAAAAAATCATGGAGAGCATGTGGAGAAATTGGAACTGTGTACACTGTTCATGGGACCGTGAAATGGTACAACCACTGTGAAAAATGGTATGGAGCTTCCTTATAAAACTGGAAATAGAAACACCAAATGATCCAGCAATTTCACTTTAGATATATATCCTACCGAAATAAGCGCCATGGCACAAACAGATATATGTACACACATGTTCATCACAGCATTATTCACTATAGTAAAAAGATGGAAACAACCAATGTGATTATGAATGGATGAATGGATAAATAAACTATGGTACATACACATAATGTAGTACTACACAATGTTAAAGAATAACGATGACTGTGAATTTACTCATAACATGGATGAACCTAGAGGACATTATTCTGAGTGAAATTAGTTAATCACAAAAGGACAAAAATTGTATGCTACCACTACTATAAAAACTCAAGTATCGGCTCACACCAAGAAAGAAACATTTTATTAAAGTTACCAGGGTGACAGGGTAAGGAAGTATAAATGACTAACTAGAGGGTAGACGTGTATTAACTTGGATGCAGAAAAAAGCAATGTAAAATAAGGGGCAGGTCAGCACAAAATGATCAAGGAGAAGGAAGAAACTGGGAGGAGCACAAGAGTTAAAGGCAACCAAGGTAAATACTATTACATACCCAGTCCTGCAATAACAATAATAGTAATAATCTACAAGTAGATACATAGACAGACACATAAGCTGATGTGGCTGGGAAGACAAATGAGGCTTCACCCACAAATATATATAGCTATAATAGAGAATATTTCTACACAAAATGTATACTACAAAAATATACATGAATATAATAGAACATAGAAGGGGCAAAATTATGAAAACTTCTTAGCCATAACCAAACACATTGATGGAATAGTCAGTGGGCTTTGGGACTCAGGTTCATAGTCTCAAGGTACATCAAGGTCAATTGCCATAACACATTCCACAAGGACAATGTTCTATATCTTGCTTTGGTGAGCAGTGGCTCGGGTTTTAAAACCTAATTAGGAGTTTTCTAAGGCACAACAGTTAGTCTCTCCCTATCTGAAGAAAAGAAAAGTGAACAAAATCAAAGATGCAAGGCAACAACCCCAGCCTTCAGGACATTGAGGTAAGAAGAACTTGATGATGCCCAGGTACCAATGCTGACTATTCTGAAAAGGATAACAATAGGAGGTCCCAGATAGAGTGGGAGAAAAACATAGATCAAAATTCAAAAAACATAAAAAATGACTAGGGTTTCTGATCTGATAGAGGCTGGTGGAACCCTCAAGTTTATCGCCGTTAGACACTCTGCAAGCCTGGATCTGAACTTACTCCCATGGCTCATGTATCAGGCAGAATTTTAAGGTGAACAATAACACCACAGAGGTACACAATCCTTAGAAAAATTAACCATTTGATATAAAAAGGTCAGCATTTGCCCAAGGATAAAGCTCAGAAGGCTGGAAAGAATAGGAAAGAAAGATGAATGGAAACAGTAAACACAGGGAGGAAGTAGAAAGAGTGCTATTACATTGTGGGGATTAAAATCAATGTCACAAAGCAAAATGTGTATGAAGTGTTGAATGAAAAAACAATCTGCACTGTAAACTTTTACCCAAATCACAATAAAAAAGTTTTTGAAAAAAGGAAACTTTAAATAACCATGATCTTTCTGGAACTGGATGTCTGGCTAGGCATCTTTTTTGGTGAAATTTGTAGAGGTGCATGTGAGGCTCCAGTTCTCTATAATAGAAATTTTTTAAATATATAAAAGCTATTTTGGTTTTATATACACATTTTGAAGGTAGGTATTCTGAAAAAAAATTGGAAACATTTCTTTTATTCTAGTAGGACTTAAATGTACAGAAATGAGATAATAAAGATACATAGATTCTATTAAATGAGGGAAAAAAAAAAACCCTCACTGCCATTGAGTCGATTCCGATGCATAGTGACCCCCTTTGGTTTGCAAGGTGATCAATCTGTATGGAAGTAGATGGCCCAGTCTTCCTTCCATGGAGTGGCTGGTGGGTTTGAACTGCCAACCTTCTGGTTAGCAGTCAAATGCTTTAGGCACTGCACCACCAGAGCTCCTTAAATGAGAGAAAGCATTCTTAATACTAGATTTATGGAAGTAGTATTATATGTACCATATGTTGCACTGTGTTTTGAAACATAACCTAGATAGAAACATGACAATATGTTAACACCAGCAACTATGGAGCCATCATGTCTCTTACTCTTTCTTTCCCACCACCACACCACCCTGCCATTTTCTCACTTGCTGTTCTTTCTTCCCTGAATATTGTATACCCTAAGTGTCTCTTAAATGCATATCCACTGATTCTTTTCAAGGATAAACCTCTATCATTTTGAACCTGGACAATTGCAACAGCATATTTGCTGGTGTCCAAATTCACTCTTCTCATCTACAACTATAATCGGAGATATCTTTTAAAAATTGTCATAAATTAAAGTTCAGTGTAATAAAGAGAGAATGCCACTCATATCCTAAAGCATTGAGTGGCTCCTCATTATCCATAAAGTCCCAAATCTTCAGCTTGGTCATGGGGTCCTCATAACCTGGCACTGCCTACGCACCAGCAAGTCCTTTACCCTCCATCTCTTCACTGAACCAAACTGGTCTTATTGAATTCCTGGGATATGCCTCATGTCCCACAATGTTTACTAATGTTGACTAGTGAATTTCTACCAAAGCAAAACAAAACCTATTGCCATGGAGTTGGTTCTGACTCATAGTGATTCTTGTGGTAAAGAGTAGAACAGCTCTATTGGATTTTCTTGGCTGTGATCTTTACAGAAGCAGATGACCCAGCCTTTCTTCTGCGATGTCCTTTGGTGGGTTCCACAAGGCTTACTGCTTTTCTAATCTCAGCACAAATACCATTCACTCTGTGAGGCCTTTCATCACAGAGTCACCATATCATTCCTCCACTTGCTACTAAATCTTATTAATCCATACTTCTCATTTTGAAATATTCAGTCCAATTTTTACTACTTGTCGGAATTATCCTTTTGGAATAGGAGGAAGCATCATATTTTATGTGTTGTAGATGTCAGTTCCAGATTGAGAACAGTATCTGATACATCACTTTATAACATTTGTTGAATATATAAATACACCTACTTTCATTTAGCAACTATCTTATTAACTAACATTTTGTATTTATGAAAAGAGTAAAAAATCTACTACCTAACTGTTTTATGCTTTAACAATATATATTTGGCAGTCACGAACACCAAGGTGCAATGTGACAGAACGCTGGCTGTGATGGTTAAGGTTATCTTGTTGTCAAGTTGGCTGAGCCATAATTCTCAGTGGTTTGGTAGTTATGTAATGATGGAATTTGGCAGTTATATAATGATGAATTGGCAATTATTAGATGTTATCTGGAAGTTATGTAATGATGTGGTAATTCTCCATTTTATAATCTGATGTGGTCATCCTCTATTTTTTCATAACACTGCTTTTTGCATAATGATTTGGTCTTTGGAATCTAAGGATGTTGATAAGTGAGGAATGGGTGTACAGAAATTTAGAGAAAGTGTAGATAATTTCTTAATATCAAATTATTATAATTCAAAATGACTTATGGAAGTAGTTTAAATTCATACCTGAATAATGCTAGACCCCTTCAAAAGAAATAAAAAGATCTTCAAGTATGTTATTTGGCCACTGATGGAGAATATAATGGGGTAGTTAAAAATATTGTCTCCACAACTGGAATAGTAGGCTCAAAGCTAGCTGTGCCATTTAGATGTGTTCTTGGAAAAATTACTTACCTCTCCTTAGTGCCTGTATTTCCTCATTTGTCAGATATTTGTAAGATTAAATAAATCAAAATATGTAGAACAATGTTTCAATAGAAGCAAAATAAGCCTAATAAGTCAGATATAATCCTCCAAACGAGACTCTTTCTCTTTTTGTACTTCCTTAAATTGGATGCATCTTTCACTTTTCCCTTTTCAATGTAAATAAATAAATAAATATGGTGCTATATTGTTGTTACGTTAGGTTCCATTGTGTCGATTCCAACTCGTAGCAGCCCTATTGATATCAGAATAGGACTGTGCCATAGGTTTTCCTAGGCTGCAATCTTTATTGGAGAAGATCGCCAGGTTTTTCTCCTGTAGGGCCAGGTAGGTTTGAACCACAGATATTTTGGCCAGCAGCTGAGAACTTAATCTTTGCTCCACTAGGGCTCTTAAGGTATTGTTAAGGAAATCAAATCGAACAAAGTGAAATATTAAAACAAAAATGAACAAACAGTCCTGTAACTTTTCCTCTAGCCAAAATCCTGATTGGCCTGGGCCTTTGAGAGGTGTCTGAAGTTTAGGCCTATATGGCTCAAAATCCACCCAGAGTCAGGTGTACTGCATGAATTTACATCTGTTTCATCATCCTGAGAGTCCAAGCTTTACAGGCTAGTTCTACTCTCTCTTTTCTTGATTCAGTGAGCTGAGCAAAGCCAGGCTTTCAGGCACCTCCCTATTGCATGTGGCAGCAGCTTTCCCATCAGGATAGCATCTGGCAACCCTTTAAGAGAAAAAACAAACATTTTGTTTAGGACCCTTGGTAAGCTGCCATTATCTGAGCAGAGAGCTTTCCTTTTGTCCTAGGAAAGATGTCTGTTCACATCTATGTGATATATTTTTATGTGATAAAATTCTATTTTACTACATTCAAAGCTCAAAATAATTTTTATGGAGAAGCTGACAGGAGCCTAACTAAAAATCACATTGAGTTATGGTTTCTGGATTTTCTAAAGAACATAGCTTCATCAGGTTCTTAAGTTTGCTTCAAAATTAAATCAAATGGAGTCATTAACTTTTTTTTTTTCTTTTTACCCACCACAGAGTACTTTATAGAGGATTTAATCCATTGGTCTGCTACTAAATGGGAGTCATTTTTTCCAAGGTAAATTTGTTGTTGAGAAACAATCAAGTTGCTTTAGATAAATTTTGAAGTCTCTATATTTAAGTGTACCAGCATTTAAAGTACAAAATTATAATTGACTATTTCTGTCAAACTGAAAAATCCCTGTCTCTGCCAGTAATTAAATTTAGATATATAGTGATTCAATTTTTTTTTTTTTTCATCTTTTAAATTAACTGCACATTAGAACATTTTGGTCAATGAGTTTATTTTTCTTTTCATTCCCAAAGATGCATTAAGTGAAAAAGAAAAGCTTTTAAACAGACTTAATTAACAGCCAGAATGATGTGATTTATTTGCATGAATTGTACATGTGGCTACATTAATTCTTGTGCCATATTTTAAATAAATTAGGAATATTTTCTGCATTATAATGTTCTATAAAATTATTCTCAGAAGCTCCTGAGAATATAGTTATGATATCCCTAGAAAGATGAAATGATCCTCATTCCTTAGGGAGTTTATAATTTTTAAGAGGTTTATAAGCAGTAGAAAATGGGGAATAAAACCACTTTTCTTTAGTATTTCTAATTAGACATCATAAAAATGCAGAAAAGAGCAGACACAGGAAACAATAAGTGTAAAAATATTGTATATTTTCACTGTACTTCAAATATTTATTGACTCATTTTGCCTTCAAATGAGGAAATGAGTTTAGAGAATCATTATAAAAAAACACACACACTATAAATACATGTGTTCTTTTAGAATCAATACACAGGAGGCTAATAAAGGGCTTGCTGCCTCCCTGGATTACTGGTACACACATTTTAAAACCAAACAAAATAGATTTACTACTAATGACATTTTAATACAGGAACATTTGGATGATTTGGAAAAGCAAACTAGTTCTGAGAGTTGGTTATTACCGTGGTAACACCAGGGTTCAGGAGTCTTCACTTGGAGATAATCACTGGGTGCTGTAAAGCAAAGCATAGATGACTTAATCCTGCTTTTTTGTAAGGAAGTTAAATGGAATCTATTAATAAACTAAAAACTGGGACGACTTAGAGGTACTGTGCTAATAAGGTCCAACAGCCATGAAAACAGATATTGTTAATGATTTATCCAGTTAAATGTCCCTATCAATGCAACAACTTGCTTCAAGCAAAGTATTTGTAGGGGGATCTTTACTTCCCATGCTGTTGTTGATGTTAGGTGCCACCTAGAAGGCTTCCACTCATGGAGACATTATGTACAACAGAGTAAAACACTACTCAAAAAAAACCAAAACCAAACTCACTGACACCAAGTCAATTCCAACTCATAGCTACCCCCATTGGGTTTTCAAGGTGGTAAATCTTTACAAAAGTAGATTGCCCAGTCTTCCCTCTGTGAAGTGGCTAGCAGGTTTAAACCGCCAACATTCTGGTTAGCAGTCAAATGCCCTAGTGCAGTGTAGTAAATTACATAGTGTGGCTTTTCTAGCCCCAAGTCTTTGTAAACTTTGTGGTGGAATTTGCCATGAGCAACTGAGTGTTGTTGTTGTTGTTGTTAAGTGCCGTCAAGTCGTTTCCGACTCATAGCGACCCCATGCACAGCAGAACGAAACACTGCCCGATCCCGCGCCAACCCCACAATCCCTGCTATACTTGAGCCCATCATCGCAGCCACTGTGTCAAACCATCTAGTTGAAGGCCTCTGCCTCTTTTATCGACCCTCCACCCTACCAAGCATGACATCCTTCTCCAGGGAATGGTCCCTTCTTAAACATGACCAAAATAGGTGAGACGAAGTCTGGCCATTCTTGCTTCCAAGGAGCATTCTGGCTGCACTTCCTCCAAGACAGATCTGTTAGTTC